>NC_068454.1:15418458-15510958 GCF_023373465.1 Oncorhynchus keta
AGAGTAGCAACAGTGCTGTATTTCTCCATTTCTTACTGTGGACTGATGAACATCAAGGCTTTTAGAGATACTTTTGTAACCCTTTCCAGCTTTATGCAAGTTAACAATTCTTAATCTTAGGTCTTCTGTGAACTCTTATGTTCGAGGAATGGTTCACATCAGGCAATGCTTCTTGTGAATAGCAAACAAACATTTTGTGAGTGTTTTTATAGGGCAAGGCAGCTCTAACCAACATCTCCAATTTCATCTCATTGATTAGACTCCTAGTTAGCTGACTCCTGACTCCAATTAGCTTTTGGAGAAGTCATTAGCATATGGGTTCACACTTTTTCCAACCTACACTGTGAATGTTTAAATTGTGTATTCAATATAGAGAAGAAAAATACAATAATTTGTGTGTCATTAGTTTAATAAGAACACTGTGTTTGTCTTGTTGTGACTTAGATGAAAATCAGATCACATTTGATGACCAATTTATAAAGAAGTCCAGGTAATTCCAAAGGTTTTCACATACTTTTTCTTGCCTCTGTACGTGATGGAAAGACAAGTGTAGGGCGCGTGGAGAGCTGGAAGAACAAGGACAAGGACTTGAGGGAATGGAGATTTTGTCTGAGTCAAAAGAACAAAAGGAGGAAGCGTTGTGGCTCTACAAATATCAACATATGATGTGGAAAGCTATGATTTTCAGAGTAGGACACCGATTAAAGGCGTTTTATTTTGCCGCTTTGAAGGATATCGAGGCTTCGTGGCTTTGGAAGAACACGCCAGAAGTGGTAGACTCATGTCTACTGACCTGAATTATAGATTGGCAAAAAGAGGAAATCCTATCGGTTTTGTTGTCGTTTGATCAACAGTTTCTTCTGACTCGTGAAACTTGGGTATGTGATATTTGCAGCGAGACCATATGTACAGAAGACACTGCAGTGTTACAATTGTAAAAAGTATGGACACGTGGCAAGTGTTTGTCAAATGAATAAATATGTCGTAGTTGAAGAGTCTGATGAAGCGCGTTGCTGTAATTGTGATGGGAATCACGTTCCTGAGTTCCCGGAGTGCCCTGTAAGGATGAAGCACGTTGCTGTAATTGTGATGGGAATCACGTTCCTGAGTTCCCGGAGTGCCCTGTAAGGATGAAGCACGTTGCTGTAATTGTGATGGGAATCACGTTCCTGAGTTCCCGGAGTGCCCTGTAAGGATGAAGCACGTTGCTGTAATTGTGATGGGAATCACGTTCCTGAGTTCCCGGAGTGCCCTGTAAGGATGAAGCACGTTGCTGTAATTGTGATGGGAATCGCGTTCCTGAGTTCCCGGAGTGCCCTGTAAGGATGAAGCACGTTGCTGTAATTGTGATGGGAATCACGTTCCTGAGTTCCCGGAGTGCCCTGTAAGGATGAAGCACGTTGCTGTAATTGTGATGGGAATCACGTTCCTGAGTTCCCGGAGTGCCCTGTAAGGATGAAGCACGTTGCTGTAATTGTGATGGGAATCACGTTCCTGAGTTCCCGGAGTGCCCTGTAAGGATGAAGCACGTTGCTGTAATTGTGATGGGAATCACGTTCCTGAGTTCCCGGAGTGCCCTGTAAGGATGAAGCACGTTGCTGTAATTGTGATGGGAATCACGTTCCTGAGTTCCCGGAGTGCCCTGTAAGGATGAAGGAGGTTGCTGTAATTGTGATGGGAATCACGTTCCTGAGTTCCCGGAGTGCCCTGTAAGGATGAAGGAGGTTGCAGTAGCTAGGATCAGGGTGCTATGTGGAGGCAGTGAGAATAGCTGAAGGAGTGAGTGTAGATGAGATGGTAGTGGATGGCCCACAGCCTGCAGTAAATGCCATTCAGGAGAAGGATCCTGAAACATTAACATTTACATTTACATTTACATTTGGGCAAACTGATATAAAATCTAAGAAACTAGACATTGTGAAGGTGGCAAAAATAAGTCATTTAGCAGACGTTCTTATCCAGAGCGACTTACAAATTGGTGCATACACCTTATGACATCCAGTGGAACAGCCACTTGCATCTAAATTTTTTTTTTTTTTTTTGGGGGCTATATACAGTAGAGAGGCTATATACAGTAGAGAGGCTATATACAGTAGAGAGGCTATATACAGTAGAGAGGCTATATGCAGTAGAGAGGCTATATACAGCAGAGAGGCTATATACAGTAGAGAGGCTATATACAGCAGAGAGGACTATATACAGTAGAGAGGCTATATACAGTAGAGAGGCTATATAAAAAAATAGTAGAGAAAATCTATATACAGCAGAGAGGCTATATACAGTAGAGAGGCTATATACAGTAGAGGGATATATACAGTAGAGAGGCTATATACAGTAGAGAGGCTATATAGTAGAGAGGCTATATTCAGTAGAGAGGCTATAAATCAAATCAAAGTTTAGAGAGGCTATATACAGTAGAGAGGCAGAGAGGCTATATACAGTAGAGAGCTAGTAGAGAGGCTATATACAGTAGAGAGGCAGAGAGGCTATATACAGTAGAGAGGCTACATACAGTAAAGAGGCTATATACAGTAGAGGGGCTATATACAGCAGAGAGGCTACATACAGTAGAGAGGCTATATACAGCAGAGAGGCTATATACAGTAGAGAGGCTATATACAGTAGAGAGGCTATATACAGTAGAGAGGCTATATACAGCAGAGAGGCTATATACAGTAGAGAGGCTATATACAGCAGAGAGGCTATATACAGCAGAGAGGCTATATACAGTAGAGAGGCTATATACAGTAGAGAGGCTATATACAGCAGAGAGGCTATATACAGCAGAGAGGCTATATACAGTAGAGAGGCTATATACAGCAGAGAGGCTATATACAGCAGAGAGGCTATATACAGTAGAGAGGCTATATACAGCAGAGAGGCTACATACAGCAAAGAGGCTATATACAGTAGAGAGGCTATATACAGTAGAGAGGCTATATACAGGAGAGAGGCTATATACAGTAGAGAGGCTATATACAGTAGAGAGGCTATATACAGCAGAGAGGCTGTATACAGTAGAGAAGCTATATACAGCAGAGAGGCTAAATACAGCAGAGAGGCTACATACAGTAAAGAGGCTATATACAGTAGAGGGGCTATATACAGTAGAGAGGCTATATACAGTAAAGAGGCTACATACAGTAGAGGGGATATATACAGTAGAGAGGCTATATACAGTAGAGAGGCTATATACAGTAGTGAGGCTATATACAGTAGAGAGGCTATAAACAGTAGAGAGGCTATATACAGTAGAGAGGCTATAAACAGTAGAGAGGCTATAAAAGTAGCGAGGCTACATACAGACACTGGTTAGTCAGGCTGATTGAGGTAGTATGTACATGTAGATATGGTTAAAGTGACTATGCATTTATGATGAACAGAGAGTAGATGTAGTGTAAAGAGGGGTTGGTGGGTGGGTGGCGGGACACAATGCAGAAAGCCTGATTAGATAATGTGCTGGAGCACTGGTTGGTCAGCCCAATTGAGGTAGTATGTACATGGATATATAGTTAAAGTGACTGTGTATATATGATAAACAGAGAGTAGCAGCAGCGTAAAAGAGGGGTTGGGTGGAGGAGGGGGCACACAGTGCAAATATTACCTGTTCATGAGTTTTGCTGGTAAAAACTGTTGAGAAGCCTTTTTGTCATAGACTTGGCACTCTGGTACTGCTTGCCATGCAGTAGTAAAGAGAACAGTCTATGACTGGGGTGGTTGGGACAATTCCCTGGTACAACAATTTTTGGGGTTTTCCTCTGACACCACCTAGTGTAGAGGTCCTGGATGGCAGGCAGCTTAGCCCCAGTGATGTACTGGGCCGTACGCACGACCCTATGTGGTGCCTTGTGGTCAGAGGCCGAGCAATTACCGTACCAGGGAGTGATGCAACCAGTATGCCCTCGATGTTGCAGCTGTAGAACCTTTTGAGGATCTCAGGACCCATGCCAAATCTTTTTAGTTTCCTGAGGGGAATAGGCTTTGTTGTGCCCTCTTCACGACCATCTTGGTGGTTTTGGCCCATTCTAGTTTGTTGGTGATGTGTACACCAAAGAACTTGAAGCTCTCAACTTGCTCCACTACAGCCCGTCGATGAGAATGGGGGCGTACTCGGTGCTCCTTTTCCTGTAGTCCACAATAATCTCCTTAGTCTTTGTTACGTGCCTGGTCATGCAGTCGTAGGTGAACAGGGAGTATAGAAGGGGACTGAGCACGCACCCCTGGGGGGCTCCAATATTGAGGATCATCGTGGCAGATGTGTTGCTACCTACCCTCACCACCTGGGGGGCGGCCTGTCAGGAAGTCCAGGATCCAGTTGCAGAGGGAGGTGTTTAGTCCCAGGATCCTTAGCTTGGTGATGAGCTTTGAGGGTACTATGGTGTTGAACGCTGAGCTGTAGTCAATGAATAGCATTCTCACATAAGTGTTCCTTTTGTCCAGGTGGGAAAGGGCAGTGTGGAGTGTAATGCAGATTACATAATCTGTGGATCTGTTTGGGCATTATGCAAATTGGAGTGGATCTAGGGTTTCTGGGATAATGGTGTTGATGTCTGCCATTACCAGCCTTTCGAAGCACCTCATGGCTGCAGACGTGAGTGCTACGGGTTTGTAGCCATTTATGCCAGTTGCCGTTGTGTTCTTGGGCACGGGACAATGGTGGTTTGCTTGAAACATGTTTGTATTACAGACTCAATCAGGGACATGTTGAAAATATCAGTGAAGACACCTGCCAGTTGGTCAGCACATGCCCGGAGCACATGTCCTGGTAATCCGTCTGGCCCCGCAGCCTTGTGTATGTTGACCTGTTTTAAGGTCTTACTCACGTCGGCCAAGGAGAGCGTGATCACACAGTCGTCTGGAACAGGAAATTATTGAACTACTGAAAATACTACCAAGATTTTAATTTAGTGCAACTACCAACAAGCTACTGAAAATGTTAGTTAAATTACTAGTTGAATTAGGTGTTCACTACTAATGTAGCTCACTACTTTCCAACACTGGAATAGACAGAAACAACCTGGAATGTAGGGTATTGCTGAAACCAGGCTAAAGACAAAGAGCCTTGCCATATCCTGTGTCTCCCCCTGGTGGCTGAGAGGTGTTAGTGCAGGTGCGTTCGATCTGGCCTGGGGAGACTCCTACAGACTCATTCACCCTGGAAAATGTCACAATCCTCCTCCCACTGACACACAGGGTCTAGGTTAAATATAACATCACACACACACACACACACACAGGTAAAATACCTGCGGAGAAGGACTGAGAGTTAGAGAGAGAGAGAGAGAGAGAGAGAGAGAGAGAGAGAGAGAGAGAGAGGGAGAGGGGTATACAAACACACACAGCAATTGGTGAACAGGTTGCGATAAATACCATTGGAAATGAATAATAGCCTCTCCATCCTTCCATCAGTATGGAGAGTATGACACTATCACTTCATTAATAACACTTTAATAATGTTTACATATCTTGCATTACTCATCTCATATGTATTTACTGTATTTTATACCATCTATTGCATCTTGCCTATGCTGCTCTGTCATTGCTCATCCATATATTTATATGTATATATTCTTATTCCATTCCTTTACTTAGATTTGTGTGTATTAGGTAGTTGTTGTGGAGTTTTTAGACTACTTGTTAGATATTACTGTACTATCGGAACTAGAAGCACAAGCATGCTAATCTTGGGTATGTGAACAATAATATCTGCTAACCATAGGTATGTGAACAATACAATGTGATTTGATTTGAATATTTCTCATTCACAAAGGTCAGCTGTGACAACTGATTGGGTTGAACTGACTCCCTAAGAGGCCAAGCCAACAGTAATAAGTCATTCCTACTGCATATATTTGCCAGACCAGCACTCAGAATCAGGATCACCTTTATTCATCTACTGAATAATTCATACAGTCAGCTGCTAATGATAGACAATTTTTAGAGGGAGAGGGTTAGACAGAGGGTTAGACAGTGTCAGAGTGTTAGACAGAGGGTTGGACAAGGACAGGGGGTTAGACAGAGCGTTAGGCAGAGACAGAGGGTTAGACAGCGACAGAGGGTTAGACAGTGACAGAGGGTTAGACAGAGGGTTAGACAGAGGGTTAGACAAGGACAGGGGGTTAGACAGAGGGTTAGACAGTGACAGAGGGTTAGACAGCGACAGAGGGTTAGACAGTGACAGAGGGTTAGACAGTGACAGAGGGTTAGTGACAGAGGGTTAGACAGAGGGTTAGACAGTGGGTTAGACAGGGACAGAGGGTTAGACAGTGACAGAGGTTTAGACAGTGACAGAGGGTTAGACAGTGACAGAGGGTTAGACAGTGACAGAGGGTTAGACAGTGACAGAGGGTTAGACAGTGGGTTAGACAGTGTCAGGGTTAGACAGTGACAGAGGTTAGACAGAGGGTTAGGGTTAGACAGGACAGAGGGTTAGACAGTGACAGAGGGTTAGACAGTGACAGAGGGTTAGACAGTGACAGAGGGTTAGACAGTGACAGAGGGTTAGACAGTGACAGAGGGTTAGACAGTGGGTTAGACAGAGGGTTAGACAAGGACAGGGGGTTAGACAGAGGGTTAGACAGTGACAGAGGGTTAGACAGCGACAGAGGGTTAGACAGTGACAGAGGGTTAGACAGAGGGTTGGACAAGGACAGGGGGTTAGACAGAGCGTTAGACAGAGGGTTAGACAGCGACAGAGGGTTAGACAGTGACAGAGGGTTAGACAGAGGGTTAGACAGAGGGTTAGACAGGGCCAGGGGTTTAGACAGAGGGTTAGACAGTGACAGAGGGTTAGACAGAGGGTTAGACAAGGACAGAGGGTTAGACAGAGACAGAGGGTTAGACAGCGACAGAGGGTTAGACAGTGACAGAGGGTTAGACAGAGGGTTAGACAGAGGGTTAGACAAGGACAGGGGGTTAGACAGAGGGTTAGGCAGAGACAGAGGGTTAGACAGCGACAGAGGGTTAGACAGTGTCAGAGGGTTAGACAGAGGACAGAGGGTTAGACAGCAGAGGGTTAACAGAGGGTTAGACAGTGACAGAGGGTTAGACAGGGACAGAGGGTTAGACAGAGGGTTAGACAGTGGGTTACAGAGACAGAGGGTTAGACAATGGGTTAGACAGCGACAGAGGGTTAGACAGTGACAGAGGGTTAGACAGAGGGTTGGACAAGGACAGGGGGTTAGACAGAGGGTTAGGCAGAGACAGAGGGTTAGACAGTGACAGAGGGGGTTAGACAGAGGGTTAGACAGTGACAGAGGGTTAGACAGAGGGTTAGACAGAGGGTTAGACAGAGGGTTAGACAGTGACAGAGGGTTAGACAGAGGGTTAGACAGGGACAGAGGGTTAGACAGTGACAGAGGGTTAGACAGAGGGTTAGACAGAGGGTTAGACAGTGACAGAGGGTTAGACAGGGACAGAGGGTTAGACAGAGGGTTAGACAGTGACAGAGGGTTAGACAGTGACAGAGGGTTAGACAGTGACAGAGGGTTAGACAGTGACAGAGGGTTAGACAGTGACAGAGGGTTAGACAGTGAGGGAGATGGAGAAAGTGAGAGTGACAGAGGGTTAGACAGTGAGGGAGATGGATAAAGTGAGAGTGAGAGACAAATGAAAACATCAGTCTAACAGCATATTTCTGAGACTGCATCAAGGTTATTATAGTAAACTAAAACCGAAACTAAAACAAAAACTAATAATGAAAAAACAGTTCAGTAAACTGAAATAAAACAATTAACAAACCCATTGAAAATGAAAACTATACTGAAACTATTATCTTTGACTCAAAACTAACTCAAAACTAACTCAAAACTAACTCAAAACTAACTCAAAACTAACCGAATGATGTTCTGGCAAAAATCGAATGGGAATTTCAATGGGGATTTAAGCTTTTGGGAGTTTTCAAGCTACTGAATCTGGTGATTTAATATGCGGATGGTGACGCTTGTGCATCACAATCGCCAGCTAAAAGAGAAACACATCTAGGTTGCTAACTTGATTCTTCTTACATGTACTACTAAGGTTAAAACGCATCGAACTGGTGTAAACAGAGTTTCTTTCCAACACATTGTTTTGCACCAGTCTTGGCTCTATTCCTTTTAAATCTAAGGCACATTGAAATTGACTTCTGGCAATGAATCCCTTTATCTACTTCCACAGAGTCAGATGAACTCATTTTGATGTATCTGTGTGCAGTTTGAAGGAAGTTGCTGACAAGAAACTGTGCAATTGCTTTGTGCTAACGCTAGTTAGCATTGGCTCGCAAAACTACCTCTAACTTCCTTCATACTGGATGCAGATATATAAACATGGTATCCACAAGTTAATCTGAAATTCAAAATCCCAAACTATCCCTTTAAAGTGACATCACAGAAGACACACAGAAACGATGCAAACCAACTGCTCCTAACTTCCCAAGCATGCTTTCTGTCCCTAACATTAAAACTGAAACTAAAAACTAACTGAAACTAAACATCATTTCAATTAAAAAAATATATATAAATATAACAGAAAAACACAAAATTATAATAACCTTCATACCAATCAGTCAGTATTACTTCTCACACAATCCTCATTATTAGAGTCAAACCCAAACATTAGCATGTCATTTTAAATGTGTTTTAATAGAAACTTACTCGACTACAGTAACACGAAAAAGGGCCTAAGCCAAGATACAACATCTCCCAGTTTGAGGACTATCTACTGTCTGTCCATGTCATAGTGTAGCTGGGTCTTAATGGAGCACAGCGAAGGCTGCTGAGGGGCTCATAATAATGGCTTGGATGGAGAGAATGCAAGGGCATCAAACACATGGAAAACATGTATCTGATACCATTCCACCAATTGCGCTCCAGCCATTACCACGAGCCCGTGCTCTGAGGTTAAGGTGCCACTAACCTCCTGTGATCGAGCGCCCTCATAGGAAGATCCGGGAGGTTCACAGTTAAAGGTCAGGACCACATAAAAAGACTATCTAACAGTCAGCCCAGCCAAAATCAGCCTCAATGTATTATTCATTAGTTCATGAAAGTAACAACATGGTAAGAGAAATAACAGACAAGACTTTCTACCGCCTCCCTAACTTGAGTAAAATGGCTATTTGTCATTTTCTCATGTTGCTTCATCTGCTGTTTGAAATCCAAGGAAAAGTGTAGTCAGTCAGCAGTGTTGTTGTAAGATTGAGCATGTTTAAAAAGAACATCCTGCAACATAAACTCCTTTTTCACTTTCTATTGTTTAAAAAGGATGGCGCCTTTGTTGAGTGTTGCGTGACTGGTGGTCAGTGGTGTATAGTAATTAAGTAAAAATACTTGAAAGTACTACTTCAGTTGTTTTTTTGGGTATCTGTACTTTAATTTACTATTTATATTTTTGACAACTTCTACTTTTACTGTTGTACTTTTTACTCCATTCATTTCCCCTGACAACCCAAAGTACTCGTTACATTTTGAATGTTTAGCAGAACAGGAAAATTGTGAAACTCACACTTAGCAAGAGAACACGTGGTCATCCCTACTGCCTATGTTCTGGCAGACTCACTAAACATATACTTCTTTACTTTTACTCAAGTATGACAATTGTGTACTTTTTCCACCAGTGCTGGTGCTGGTTTATAACGGCAAAATGCATGTTGGATGCATTACACGTTAGTGTCCAGCAGGTGAAGGCAGAGCAATGCAAAGGTCTACCAGGGAATGAATCATAGTACCAGTCACAGGCCTATGGATTTTATCGCCATGTTTGAATGTTTGATTGTTTGCATTGTGAATTAGATTCACTTTATTAATTGATTGACTTTGTGATCAATTGATCAACTAACTGATTGTCTAACAGACTTCTCCTCTGGTGACTTCCCTAGGCCATGGTTGTACCTCCCTTCTCCGCCCCCCTCCCTCTCCTAGTGGCTCTGCTTCAGCTTGCAGTACTACCTCTTGTCCACACGGGGGCGTACTACAGACACAAGCAGCACCCGCAGCAGCATCAGCCCACGCCACACCTGTCCCACATGGGCATAGGAGGTAAGGAGCAGCACCCTCAGCAGCATTGGCCGGGAAAAGAGATGCCCCACATGCAGTACCCCCAGTACAGAAAAGAGATCCCACAGATGTCCATGCACATGGGCAAGACGAACCCCCACAAGGGTGGAGTAGTCAACAGTGGACAGGATAAAGGTGAGACCGAAGGGCAATCTCAAATGACAAGTGACTCTGGTCAAAAGTAGGCCAGTAGTATGTTACTTATATTAAAATGATGTCAATCTTCAATGTCGATTACCTTAACCAAACTCGAGTTAGGACACACACACTCTGCCATCTTGGAAAGTTTAGACTGAATGGACATCTTATCCCCCACAGGTCAAACCATCCCCAGTGGGGCAGTGGGAGGTCTCCCTGGGGGTCTGCCAGGAGAGCAGGGCCCAGCTGGGCCTCCCGGACCTGAGGGTCCCTCTGGGCCTCCAGGACCTCCCGGGGAAGGAAAGCCAGGAGGGGAAGGAAAACCAGGCCACGCTGGTCCCCCAGGATTCCCTGGAGTAGGAAAACCAGGACTCCCAGGAATTCCAGGCAAGCCAGGCAGCATGGGAGGGCCAGGAGTACCTGGAGAATTGGGCCGCAGCGGGAGGGAGGGTCCGATGGGGCAGCCAGGGCCTCAGGGGTCCCCTGGTCCTTCAGGTCTTCCAGGGATAGGAAAATTAGGGGCTGGGGGGTTGCCAGGACAACCAGGATCCAGAGGAGAGCCAGGACACAAAGGCCTGCCGGGACTACCAGGATTACCAGGACCCAAGGGTGACAAGGGGATTGGACAGCCAGGACAGCCAGGCCACAAAGGACTAGCAGGACCTCCTGGACCTCCAGGACAGGGAGGGATGCCTGGTGTGGGCAAGCCTGGAATGAATGGCATGTCAGGGCCACCAGGAGGACCAGGGAAACCAGGTCTCCCTGGAGAGCAGGGGCTGGCTGGACCAGCAGGAGAGGGCGGAGAGCCCGGTCCACCAGGGCTGCCAGGTCAGGGAAAACCTGGCCAGAATGGTCTGCTGGGACAACCAGGAATGCCTGGTGGGAAAGGGCACCCAGGCCCTCCAGGTTTTCCAGGGAAGCCTGGATTGCCTGGATTCGGAAAACCAGGATTCCCAGGACCCAAAGGAGATAAGGGGATGGGTGGGATGCCTGGAGGCCCAGGACCAAAGGGAGACAAGGGCCATGGAGGACTGCCTGGTATGCTAGGACAGCCTGGATCAATTGGACCAGCTGGTCCCCTTGGCCCTATGGGACCCCCTGGAGGTCTGGGTCAACCAGGGCCAAAAGGAGAGGCTGGAGAAGGAGGTCATAAGGGGTTCCCTGGTGGGCAAGGGGAGCCTGGTCCTACTGGAATGACTGGTCAGAATGGCTTCCCTGGAGAGGGAGGAGAGCCTGGGCCAAGGGGTCCCACTGGGCCTGTAGGACCCCAAGGGGAAGGCGGACACAAAGGGTTACCAGGTGGCCCTGGCATTCCAGGGCTACCTGGGCCAAAGGGAGAGGGAGGACTTCCAGGTGAGAAGGGTCCCCAAGGTCCTAAGGGCATTCCAGGTCTGGGAGGTGCAGGTGGGCCGATCGGACCTCCTGGTGCTCCTGGGTCTAAAGGTGACAGCGGACCTCCTGGTCTTCCCGGCGTTGATGGTAAGGGAAACGCAGGTGTCCCTGGTCCTCTTGGACCTCCAGGTAAAGAAGGTCCTGGAGGACCACCGGGAAGCCCAGGCCAGCCAGGTCCACCTGGTCCCCCAGGGCCTCCCGGACCCACTGACATGGGAGCAGTCCTCCCTGAGATGGGTTTTCCTCCTGGGCTGGACGGAGTCAAGACTGCCAGTTATGGCAAGAAGGGAAAATATGGAGGAAACGGAGGAGAAGTGATGGGCCCCAACGGCCTGGAGATGCCCGCGTTCACGGCTCTGGTGACCACGCCCTTCCCACCTGTGGGCACGGCTGTGGTGTTTGACAAAATCCTGTACAACGGCCGTCAGAACTACAACCCCCAGACAGGCGTGTTCACCTGCGACATGCCCGGGATCTACTACTTTGCCTACCACATCAGCTGCAAAGGGGCCAACGTGTGGGTGGCGCTGATGAGGAACGATGAGCCTGTGATGTACACATATGATGAGTATAAAAAGGGCTTCCTGGATCAGGCATCGGGGAGCGCAGTGTTGCCTCTACAGCCCGGGGACACTGTGTACCTCCAGCTACCCTCGGACCAGGCCGCAGGACTATACGCTGGCCAATATGTCCACTCCTCCTTCTCTGGGTACTTGTTGTACCCCATGTAAGAACACCAACCTTCAGAGAGGAAGAGATGGTCACAAAGAGAGAGAATGTTGGAGAAATGTAAACATTGATTATAGAATTCTTTAAATTGATATGTTGTTTTAAAAACATCAATAATCTGCTGAGATTGACGCTGTTGAGATCGACAGGGGCGGGAGGACATGTCGGACCATCCCAGGGAAATTCTGAGAGAGGAGTGTGCTTGTGTGAGGGTACATATATGCAGTTTTTAATAACAATTTATGTTGGGGTACAAAGATTGCTGTATCTATCTACTGGTCTGAGAAGTTGTCACAACAACACTGCATTAAAATATTACATTACAGCAACTGGGTTCATTTATTGTCAAATGTGGTGATATATATTGGTTTGATTTATAGTACAGCACAGACTGATGTGGAGACTGTAGAAGAAAGAATGGGATATCTGAGGTATATATTTAGTATTGTGTTTTCCCCAGCCCCTACATGCTCCTATTCAAACTGGCAGCTGCCATAAACAAAACTGTGGCAAAGAATGTACATTGGATAAGTTTAAAAAGAAAACTAAAGAAAATAAATTGAATAGCTATATTGGCACCTGAAGTTGTGTATTACGGTACTTATAAAATGGCAATTGAAAACCAATAGAGACAGTTCAAGATTCACATAAAGTGGTGCATTTATCATCTATCATTTATGTGACATTTTAGTTTGTTACATAACTTTGTTGTTTTGTTTTTGTTTGATTTGTGTGATTATTTTTTGTTGTTACTTTTGCAGACAAGCATCATCTGTGATGTTTATAGGGGTGATTTTGTTGCATGAAATGGATGGGAATATAATGCATTATGGGTGTATTGGTTCAAAGCGATGCCTCTTGTGACACGTAAAGAGTAATGCTCCAACAGACACTGACTCGCCCACAAAAATGAAAACCACTGCTCTCATTACAAAGCCCCTTCTTGCAGTATGTGTCTGTTGTCAGCTGAATGAAGCAGTAGCACTATACTGACAGAGGTATGAAACAAGTTTGACCAACAGATAGACACTCATTTAGATGGCCTATACGGTTATGTAAGTAGGATAGGAATTGATAATCAATTGTGAATAACTTTTGAAAAAGAGAATTGAATGAATGAATTACTCTGGGGAAAATGGTGTGTAGGCATATTCCCTCTGGGTTCAGCAGTACAGAATTTAAGTCATTGGGTTAAAGGTACTGTATGTGGAGGTTAAGATTGAAGGTTAATAAATACTTTGATGTCAATTAGCGAGAATAATGCCCAAAATAAACCAGGAGGAGGTGTTTGTGGTTACAAGATAGTGAGGAGAATTATAGACAATGAATATAGACAAAGAATAGAATGTCAAAAGAGAGAGGGGGAAGGGTGAAAATGTCTTGCTGCATGCCCCCTCCCTCACCTCTCACCCACCTATATATCCCTATACCTCACCCCTCTCGTCTACCCTTCCTTTCTACCCAACCCTACCCTTCTACCCCTCCCCTGACTCCAGGTATCAATTCTGTTTTCTATCTTTATTTCAGTCCATGGTGCTAAACACAGTATAATCTAGAAGAAAAAGAAACGCACACCTATTAAGACGAGGTGCTGGCTAGCGGAGTAGAAAACTTGAAAATAAAAGAGAGCCACACACTCTAGGAGCTCAGGTGCAAAAATGTAATTACCAACGTTTCAACAGCCAAGGATTATACCCTGATGAAGACAGCTTGGCTGTTGAAACGTTGGTATTACATTTTTGCATCTGAGCTCCTAGAGTGTGCGGCTCTCTTTTATTTTCAAGTTAAACACAGTATAACCAAACAAAACCTTGAGTTTTTATGTTTTTACTGTTATACTGTAGATGTTGTTTTTTAAATAAAGATGATTTAACTAAAAGGTCATGCGTTATTCTTATATTCTTATTATATATCAAAACATGTATCATTTTATTGTGTGACACTGATAAGTGCATATCAGATTAGTCCAGTTCACCAGTCAAAATTCAATAAAGTAATTTGACTTGCCCTGGATGGCCAGTAAATATCCTCTGGCTCTGTCTTGATCATATTGCTCTTGACTGATATGCCATATTGAGAAGAGATGAGCATTATGTGTTGCCAGAGACAGACATATACTCTAAGTTGACTCCCCCATGGTTATTAAATTGTATCATATGCTCAAGACAAAGATGAATAAGGTAAATAGGATTCATCCTATAGCTTCTTCTATCACACATTTTTTGGCACATCTATTAAGTACCACTTGAGGGTGTGGCAAAACGTAATGTTCATTTTAATCACATGTGTTATTGTATTTCGTCGTTTTAAGAGGTGCTTTCTTTTTTCCGCAAAACACAAAAGGAAACGCGTCTGGTGTCTTACCAACAATTATGTTTCCGTGATGGAAAACGAAGCAGACAATAAAATAGTCAATGGACCAGTCTCGAAAGGCTCACGAAGGATGTTGAGAGAAAAAGGGATGCTGCGACTGATGTGATGCGCGTGCGCAGTGCGCACAACGCATGTGTCTTGTCCTCAATTCAGCCGGCTTCTATCTATTCACCCAGCTTCTATTCATCTTGGCATTTAGACATATTTAGGTACGGTAGTAGCTCGCTAACTACGTTCATTCAGCATCCCAGTAACAAACGGTAAGAATCCTCAATTAATTGTTATTTTTAAACTACTGTACGGTGAATTACTGCATTCAAGGCAATTTTCAGTACGCTAGCCAGTTAGCGATTGCTAACGTATGTTAGCATTACAATTTATTAGCAGGTGAAATATGGATGACACATGGATGAACCGATAAATAGGTGAAACGTTTGCATACAAAGACATTTATGCAGCGAGAGTGTGATCTCGGTTACCTCCTTTCCAAGAGGACAGTGAATGAATCCGCTTAACATAGCTAGCTAACCTGACCAACTGCTTGTGAAAGTTATGCTAGCTAACGTTAAATAGCGAACGTTAGCAAAGCTTTCCCAGTTGCCAGAGGCAGAGAAATATGCAACTAGCTACTATTCATATCTATTGATGCTATATTACGGTTGATAAAACAACTTAAATAATAGACGAGCTTCTAATATTCAATTGTTTAAGTGTAGAAATAGAAGACTGATCATCACATCTCAGTGTGTCTGTCTGCATGGATCAACTCTTTGTCATTGTCATGGATTAAATGCATGTAAAGAACGCATATGCTCATTATTGATGAATCAGATGTGGGCAAAATAAATTATAAAATGTACAACAAGTTAAATAAGACAAATTATTGTTGTATGGTTTTTGGGTAAGCAGGTTGTTACCATGACGTCTCGTGTGGGCCCTCGAGCTGCAGGTACTGATGGGAGTGACTTCAAACACAGAGAAAAGGTGGCCTCACACTACCAGATGAGGTAATCAGTCATGTCTGGTGGCTGGCTGTATGTCTGTGTCTGTCTCTGCGCTTGTTTGTCTGCCTGTCTGTCTGCGCTTGCCTTTCTGTCTGTCTGAGTGTGCCTGCCTGTCTATTACCATATTGTTTATAGGTATCCATTAACCATACTGTCTCAACTCCCTCTCCCCCTTTTCCCTGTGTCTCCAGCGCCTCGCTAAAGTCTGAGATCCGGAAACTCAACTTTGTCCACCTGCTGCTCTGGCTCCTGGTGGCAGCCCAGGTGATCGTCAGCAAACTTGACCTGGTGCCAAGCGATACAGTGGCTGAGCCCTACAGATGGGAGTACCCCTACCTGATTAGTCTCTTTCCACTGGTCACCGGGAGCCTGTCGCTGCCCAAGAACAACATCAGCTACCTGGTGATCTCCATGATCAGCTCAGGCCTGTTCTCCATCGCTCCACTCTTCTACGGCTCCATGGAGATGCTCGGCGAGGCCCAGCAGCTGTACCGCCACGGCAAGGCTTACCGCTTCATCTTTGGCTGGGCGGCGGTCACCGTCATGTACCTAGTGATGGTGGTGGCGGTGCAGGTGCACGCCTGGCAGATCTACTACAGTAAGAAGCTACTGGACGCCTGGTTTGACTCCACACAGGAGAAGAAGAAGAAGTGATGAGGATGTTTTGTGGGTTTTGAGGCTAGGGGAAAACTTTGTGTTTTTCTCTCTGTCTTTAGGATGCATATATTAGTATATTCTGTTATTTATTTATTACCTCATGCAGTCACTGGCTATTATGTCTTTCCAGATGGTCTATCCAACACACATTTTCTCACCAAAACATGCATACTCTCTCTCTCCATTTCAAAGACACTCAGGTGTATACATTTTCTCTCAAATACACAAACAATTAGTGGCGCAGCGGTCTAAGGCACTGCATCTCAGTGCTAGAGGTGTCACTACAGACACAGCATCGTTAGGGTTTGGCTGGGGTAGGCCGTCATTGTAAATAAGAATTTGTTCTTAACCGACTTGCCTAGTTAAATAAAATACCAAATAAAAGCAATTCTCTACTTTGTTTATCTGGCCTCAGAGAATAAACGATAGAGACTGCAGCTCCTTCTGAGACCACAATATTTACAGCTGTTGTGAAGCATTTAGACGTATGAACCAAGCCCTTGTGTGAGACTGCAGCATGACGGAGGATCTCTACTGACTCTTTGTCTTAACAGTGGAGGGATGAGGGCTGGACTAGTTTGTTGTCACGGTTTCAGTAAATTGACATCCGGCGACTAGTCTGTCAATATTGAAAGCCCTGTAATGCATGCGCACAAGTACTATGTACAGCTTGAGACTGAGACATGGGATGCTGTGTTTCAAAGGCAAGAAAATGTATGCATAATTGCGCTAAGTTGGCCTGACAGGTTAGTCTGTGTCTTGACAGCTATCAAGGGGTCTTGATTTGTCCCTGTAATGTGCCCAAACTGTAGTGCTCATCTGGGTTTTTGTCAATTCATATAGTAAACCAAATATAAATTCCAAATTATCATTGATAAGCATTGAAGAGAATTGGAATTTCAGTGTACTTCCTGAATTGACTGGTTTTTAAATTGAATTGACCCCAACCCTGGTGCTCATCATTCATATATCTCTTAAATGTTCTGTATGCTTGACCCTTTGCTCCCTCACTTTTTATGATTATGTTTTTACCACCAATAAAAAGGGAAATTAAATCCTTGTTGTCTTGATTGTGTCTTTAGTTGTCTTGATTGTTACAAACCTTGTGATGTGCTTGATGAGTAGTTTCATCACAGTTGCTTTCACCATATAATCACTTATGTGTCACAGTAACCTTTGAAATTAAGCAAAACATGTCTAGTAAAAGTCATTCTGTGGCTCAGTTGGTAGAGCATGGCGCTTGTAACGCCAGGGTAGTGGGTTCGATTCCCGGGACCACCCATACGTAGAATGTATGCACACATGACTGTAAGTCGCTTTGGATAAAAGCGTCAGCTAAATGGCATATATTATTATTATTATATTAGTATAGAGGAAACCACATCACACAGAGTCACATACTTCATATATAACTCAATTTCTCAACCTGCTCCTATGCAGTGTTGTAAAGTACTTTAGTAAAAAATACTTGAAAGTACTACTTAAGTTGTTTTACTTCACTACATTCCTAAAGAAAAATATTTACTTTTTACACCATACATTTTCCTTGACACCCTAAAGTACTCTTTACATTTTAATGCTTAGCTGGACAGGAAAATGAGCAAATTCACACACTTAGTGGTGGAGCGTGCCCCTGGCTATCCGTAAATTAAAATAAGACAATGATGCTGTCTGGATTGCTTAATGTAAGGAATTTGAAATTATTTACACTTGTACTTTTACTTTTCATACTTAAGTACATTTTAGCAATTATATTTACTTTTGACAGTTGTGTGTAATTCAAACCAAATACTTTAGCCTTTTACTCAAGTAGTATTTTACTGGATGACTTTCACTTGAGTCATTTTCTATTAAGGTATCTTTACTTTTACTCAAGTATGAAATTTGGGTACTTTTTCCACCACTGTTCCTACGCAGAAAAAAATACGTCAAATAGTTGAGTCACTACTGCGCGCTCCGCTGTATGCCACGTACAGGTTTACGTCGACCAGCGGGCAGACTTCCTCATGTGAGGCTAGGATTCTGTGTTTGCCAGCCCTGGTTAAAGATTTTGGCTGACAAGGTCCTGAGAGAAATACCGACATAACAGTGGGATTAAGTCGTCCAATTACAGGTGGGATACATATAGCTGTATGTTTCGATATGGCTAATATTGACAACCTGGATCACAGTTAGCATTTCAACCTAACGAATGATACTAGCATCGGGTTTGTTATGTTTTTAAAGTCACATTTGTTTTATTTTCTCAAAGACCTCTCTCAAATTGTATACATCATGTTATCGGTGCAATGATATTGTTTTTTGTATTAAATTAAATCTACGTTTCATTCTCTGATGCTAAACTGTGAATTATTTTGCAGGAAGTCAACATTCTAACTATAAATGGGAGTTTTGAGTTGGTCTGTATTTGGCATGGTTCTACATCCTGTCAGTTACAGGAAAATTGGCTATGTAATGATCCAACTTGGCTTTCTTACTAGCCAGTTAGCGAGTTACATTTGTTTTGACACCTCTAACAACAATACAATTATCTAGTTATGTTAACTAACAATATAACCAGTGCAACAGATTTTGAGCCAGAGTTAGTTATTGGCATAACAGCAAACTAACGAGCTGTCAAATTACCACGCTCGGTAACGTTAGCTATCATGTCATTAATTACTGCAAATAAAATGACAAGCTGTAATCCCGAACCTCGTCGTTTCATTAGTCAGCAAGTTAATGGAATGACTTCTGTACAAGCCTTATGTTAAATTGAGATGGGTGTCATAACTTGCTATATTATGCGAACTATCTAGACGGACACCTTTTGTTGGTAGCTAATTTAGCTAGCTTGTTTGCTAGCCAAAGGCCAGACCAACAAATTAAAATCAAGATCAATTAAAGTAGTTTTATTTGACGTGATTGAATCTATATATTGTAATTGTTTTTTGATAAAAGGCCTATCTGGGTGTGGACTGGATAGGGAAGGGATTGTTCATCATAAACTAATCAGTTCAGCTAGTGCTTATATTATTCTGATGATATTAACCAGTTGTGTGTCATGAATCATGATCCACTCAACACATTCTACAAACTCACTCTTTCAATTCAAGTTAGTACTTGGCCTATATAGGCCCAAGTCTCTTTGTGGTGATGCATAAGAACCGGCCTGCCAGCTCATCCTGGCATTTTTTTTATTTTTTATTTTTTAAACTTTTGAAGCAGAACTGTGTACTATATAGTAAAGTGCTTCCTAGAGGGCAGTGACCACTGACCAGCTGTAGTGCATTCTATGTCATGCAAAGGTAAAGATGAGTGAATCCAATTGGATTCTTCCATTTTCCCATGGTCCAAACACTTTGTATCTGAAGGATGTTTTAACTGATGGTGCTGATCTGTTTTTCAATGGTTGTTTGTTGGTCACTAATCATCTATAGCAGTGGTTCCCAAACTGGGGTGGGGGGGACGCATGACAAAATATCTAGAATTGCAGGAAATGAGCTTTAAACCTGCACAATTCTCTTCACCAACAAGAGTGGTGTGAACAGTTTGTCATGAACAGAGTTTGTTCCTATAGAAACCTACATGATTCCTGTGTAATGTTCCATCTCCTTCCTGTTGTGATGTCCCCTCCAGAGGTGGGAGCAGTAGACTGTACCATGAACGGACAACTGGACCTGAGCGGCAAGCTGATCATTAAGGCCCAGCTGGGCGATGACATCAGACGCATCCCCATCCACAATGAGGACATCACCTATGACGAGCTGGTGCTGATGATGCAGCGTGTCTTCAGGGGGAAGCTGCAGAGCAACGATGAGGTCACAATCAAATACAAGGACGAGGGTAAGCATGGAAGGGGACTGGGCCGTTCTGGAATAAGAAGGGTTATCACAATACTGGTAGTCAGTGTGCTGCTAACTACTTTGCTTCCTCCACTGTCCGACTGCCCCATACTGGGCTCAAACCAGTGATCCTCTGCTTAGCAACACAAATGACAGCCCTCCTTGACAACGTGTAAACTGATAGAACCATACAAAAGGTACCAATTTGGATGGCTCCATCCGCAACATTTTAAGATAGCTGTGAAATAAGTTTACGTTCTTAACTCCGTTGCGCTAGCTAGATGCCATCTGATGCCTCAACATTTAGCTGCTCCCTGCTGGTAATGGAAACGGATGTTCTCTTCCATACACTTGAGAATGCATCCTCTCCTTTTTTAGAGTTATTATTGGAAGTAAGAGAATATGTTAATGTGTGGGTTTCTACCTCACAGCTTTCACCAATTCAGTCATTTCACAATAGTCATTATCTTAGGAAATAAGGATTCATTGTGAAAGTATTGGAACGTGGCCTCATTCTGATTTGGGTTCTGAATGATTTTCCCTGCTCTCTTCTCTTCCTGTAGACGATGACCTCATTACTATTTTTGACAGCTCAGACCTGTCTTTCGCCATCCAGTGCAGTAGGATCCTCAAACTCACTCTGTTCGGTAAGATATTATCATACACATACATAACCATCCCTTCCTTTTTTACTATAGGCCTACGTGCTGCTGTGCCAAGCACGCCCATCCTTGAATAATCAAAACAACTTGATATTTCCCGTAGGCTCATTCTGTTTTTCTAGTCTTTGTTATGGTACTGTACTATATAGAACTTATTTCCTTTGTATCCTCTTGAATGCACATTCTGACTGTTCCATTCCAACAGCACCCTCTCTCCAAAAGTTAAGGTTCATTTCCAGGAACATGCCACAGGGAGGCAGTCTGGTCACATCATTTGACATTGAACATGAGGTCTTCATAGATCTACCTGAACTTGATTACCCAAGATCCGACCCAGTCACATTTTGTAGTTAACCCTCGGATCCCGGGTAGGATCCCACTCGGTGGCCTCGGATCTTTGTGAAAATATGTGAAATACTGACCGGATCCCAAATTAAATTTGAAGAGTTTAGTTCCTAAACAACATTTCATACATTTTAAATGTTATATTTGGGCTGAATGACTGTCAGGGGGGGTCCATTTTCATCAAATCAGATGTGTCATTTTGTGACAAAAAGGCAAATTTGCTTTATTAAACCAAGCCATTTATGTGATGTGGGGTAAAATAGCCTACTTGTTGTGAGAGAGGAGGACGCAGCAGTGGAAAAGAGTGATAGCACCTAGACTATATAAAGTGAGTTTCTGAAACATTCAGTCAGTCGTTCTTTGCTGACGTGAAGAAGAAACTGAATGAAAGACCGTAGAGGGAGGAAAAAACAGTCATCTGTATACCCTCATTTATGTACATTGTGGATATGAAGGGGAAAAGGGTTGCCCATATTGTCAAGACCTGAGCTATTTAATTAGATTTATTTATTCAATTTACTACTTTATTTAGGGTATTTCATTTATTTTTTAAAGCTTGGCCTATTTAGTAGGCTTTTGCTATTTAATGTGGCTATTTCCTCTGTTTAAAACCCCCTAGAGTCAATGTCTGTGCCCCGGTGGAACTCTCATTAGCATAATAATATCTGCATAAAAATGTCAGTTTCAGCTAGACATTGTTTATTTTTTTGCATTGGATCCGTCTCAGTCCACCGCATCTGCTGATGTCACTTCCGCACCCCAGGCTTAGACGGGGCTTACCTAGACAGTTGTGTGTTCAAATAACAGTTGAACTAATGTTGAATGTCTCGAGTCAAGTGTGATATTTGTCAGCATAAAGAGGAGTGGCTCATTTATGCTCTAGATTTGTGGCTTTCGTTCAAAATAAATAAGCTATATAATGCAGAGTTATTTACACATTCGTTAATCTGTTCATGTTTGCATGTGTGCGTTAGACTGTGCGTTAGACTCATTGCCGTAGGCTTATCTGCAGAAATATTGTATTTCTAATGTTGGAAGGCTGCCGATTTGATTGTGTAATGCATGGATAGGAATAAGAAATATCAGGACAACTTGTCTCTTCAACTCTCAGGACAGTAGGACTACACAGCCGTGGCATGGATTACTTTTCGATCAAACCCATATCCAAAACCAGACTGATTCTGCGGGCCTAAAGGCTATATCTCCATTTAATTTAGAACAAAAAATATTAGGCTATTATATGAGTTAGACCTGAGTTGTAGAACGACATATTTTGTTAGGCTATAACACTTGCTAGCATCCTAAAATCACCAAATAAAAATCCTAATATTTTAACAGATTTCCAAAATTCAAATCACTTGGGGATGATATCCTGGTATTTATACAGTCTTATGTCCAGCAATGAAAATGATAAAATAAAAATATATTTGTTTTTCTCAAAAAACGTTTGAGGCCAAATAAAACCACCTTGCATGGCAGTAAAGCTAAAAAATAATGTTTCTTATCAGTTTAAGTCGGATTTGGAACAAATTCTCTCTCAGGTTGGACATGTTGTCACATCTAGTCCACCACGTATCCGAACTGGATCGGATATTGATTTTACCCCCAAAATACTGGATCCTGTTGGTTGGGTAGAAATGTAATGGTTCGGATCTCAATTTTTGGATCCAAGAAGACCTTGACATTGAACTCCTAATTCGTACCCCTTGACACTTTGTTTTTCTCTCCTGCCACTATCGTCCCAAAGGCAGTGTTCCTATGCTGGTTGGTTAGTAGAGGCACCAAGCTATACTTGAAAGTTATTATAATTTTTGTAATACTTTTCACATGTCTCTCAGGAGTTGAGCTCCATCTCGGGATCCATGTTGTCAAGCCCTTTTCAGAGAGTTTTAAGAGTGTGCTCTGCAAAGGATGGCAGATGGACGACGAGGACTTATGTCTGGTTTTGTCTGCTTTTGGCCTAGTCATCATAATGCCTTCTGATCTTCTGCCAGTGCCAGAGACGTCCCTGTGTGTGTCCGTATGTCCGTGTGTCCGCGTGTCCGTGTGTCCGCATGTCCCTGTGTCCGCGTGTCCCTGTGTCCGCGTGTCCCTGTGTCCGCGTGTCCCTGTGTCCGCGTGTCCCTGTGTCCGCGTGTCCCTGTGTCCGCGTGTCCCTGTGTCCGCGTGTCCGCGTGTCCGTGTCCCTGTGTCCGTGTGTCCGTGTGTCCCTGTGTCCGCGTGTCCGTGTCCCTGTGTCCGCGTGTCCCTGTGTCCGTGTCCGTGTCCCTGTGTCCGTGTGTCCCGTGTCCCTGTGTCAGCGTGTCCGTGTCCCTGTGTCAGCGTGTCCCTGTGTCCGTGTGTCCGTGTCCCTGTGTCCGCGTGTCCGTGTGTCCGCGTGTCCGTGTGTCCCTGTGTCCGTGTGTCCGCGTGTCCCTGTGTCAGCGTGTCCGTGTCCCTGTGTCCGCGTGTCCGCGTGTCCTCGTGTCCCTGTGTCAGTGTGTCCCTGTGTCAGTGTGTCCCTGTGTCCGTGTGTCCCTGTGTCCGCGTGTCCCTGTGTCCGCGTGTCCTCGTGTCCCTGTGTCCGTGTCCCTGTGTCCGTGTCCATGTCACAGTATTGTACTCTGGCCATGTGTTATGCTTCCACCTTTGTTTCATAGTGCAGAAATGTCAGATATGCGTAACTATTTACACAAACACACCTCTCCCTCTCATCTCCAATGCCAGCAGGCCCCATGATGTAATATCCTGTGCTCTGTTCCCAATTACAACCCAGTGTCCCTGAACTATCCCTGCTATTATTAGAGAGGGAGCGGCAGAAAGTAAATGTTTAGGGGATATTTGACTCCATCCCGAGACGTTAGTGCCGAGGCCTGGAGCGCCAGCACGTGCCGCCAGCCGTGACCTCACGTGTAGTCGATATTCCCAGACATGTGTACAGGCATTGGGAGCAGGAGGGAAGAGTATGATTCATCCCGACGGTCCGTCTCCATCCAGGGCCTTTTTTCTGACCCGCTGGGTCTCTGCTCACTCAGGAATCTGGAATTCTGTCTGTAGAATGCCCTTGTATGTCATATACTACAGTCACATATACCATGTGTCCAAAGCTCCCATCATGCATTTCAACTGAGCTTTATTTGTTGGGCTTCCTGTAGTGTAGAACTATGCTCATCTGTCTGTACTAGTTGTGGTCCAGGAGTTGAGTGTTGATTACATCTCAAATGACTCCCTGTTCCCCATTGAATACACTACTTCTAGCCAGTTCCCCATTGAATACACTACTTCTAGCCAGAGCCACAGCCTTAGTGTCGCTTTGTGGTTTCAGTCATGTGGTTTCTGTGTCAAGTCAGAGTACTGTGGGACTGCTCATCTCCCTGCTCTTTTTGTACCCATTGATGGGCATACTCTCCCTCTCCTCTGTGCCCCTATAATCTCTATCTATTGATTCATTCCAGTGCTGATGAGGATTGCGTTGTGCTATGGCAGCCTGTAAGACTGGGACTCATTGAGATGATACAAGGTTCCCAAACTTTTTCACTCCGGCTCCCTCTCCAGCATTGGGGAACATCTTTCTCCTGCGCCTATTTCTATGGGCAGAAGCTCTGTTCATGACACAAATTGTTCACACTCCTCTGCATTCACACAGGACCAACATAAATGTACTGGACTCATGTTATAGTGATCAGAAGGACTGTCTGGTACAGATCACTCTAGCCTATAGCTCTGGGAGGCTGCAGGGTGGATGGAGAGAGATTGAAGAGGTGATCCTCACCCTTACCATTGTGAAGTTCCATACCACTATATATTTGAACTGTAATAATGTTATATTGTCTCACACTGATTTTGTCTCGTACTCTTCTCACTCTTCCCCCAATATATCCCCTCCCTAGCTTTCTTTCTCTCTCTCTCCCTCTCTCGCTGTCTGTCTCTCTCTCTTTGTCTCTCAATTCAATGGCAACGTGCCACAAATCTTGCTGCTGTGATTGCCTACTGTGTTATTTGGCCTAACTTGAAGGGGAGTTTATCAATATTTTATTTGTTTTTAAATTGTTTATGGGTCCGAGTGATCTGTGGGAAATACACTAAACAAATCAAATTGTATTTGTCACATACACATGGTTAGCAGATGTTAATGCGAGTGTAGCGAAATGCTTATGCTTCTAGTTCCGACCATGCAGTAATATCTAACAAGTCATTTAACCTAGCAATTCCACAACTACTACCTTATACACACAAGTGTAAAGGGATAAAGAATATGTACATAAAGATATTTGAATGAGTGATTTTACAGAACTGCATAGGCAAGATGCAGTAGATGGTATCGAGTACAGTATATAGATATGAGATGAGTAATGTAGGGTATATAAACATTATATTAAGTAGCCTTGTTTAAAGTGGCTAGTGATAAAAACATTTCCATCAATTTCCATTATTAAAGTGAGCTGGATTTGAGTCAGTATGTTGGCAGCAGCCACTCAATGTTAGTGGTGGCTGTTTAACAGTCTGATGGCCTTGAGAGATAAGCTGTTTTTCAGTCTTTCGTTCCCTGCTTTGATGCACCTGTACTGACCTCGCCTTCTGGATGATAGCGGGGTGAACAGGCAGTGGCTCGGGTGGTTGTTGTACTTGATGATCTTTATGGACTTCCTGTGACATCGGGTGGTGTAGGTGTCCTGGAGGGCAGGTAGTTTGCCCCCGGTGATGCGTTGTGCAGACCTCACTACCCTCTGGAGAGCCTTACGGTTGTGGGCGGAGCAGTTGCTGTACCAGGCGGTGATACAGCCTGACAGGATGATCTCGATTGTGCATCTGTAGAAGTTTGTGTGCTTTTGGTGACAAGCCAAATTTCAACCAGCCTCCTGAGGCTGCGCGTTCTTCACAACGCTGTCTGTGTGGGTGGACCAATTCAGTTTGTCCGTGATGTGTACGCCGAGGAACTTAACTTACTACCCTCTCCACTACTGTCCCGTCGATGTGGATAGGGGGATGCTCCCTCTGCTGTTTCCTGAAGTCCACAATCATCTCCTTTGTTTTGTTGACGTTGAGTGTGAGGTTATTTTCCTGACACCACACTCCGAGGGCCCTCACCTCCTCCCTGTAGGCCGTCTCGTCGTTGTTGGTAATCAAGCGTACCACTGTAGTGTCATCCGCAAACTTGATGATTGAGTTGGAGGCGTGCATGGCCACTCAGTCGTGGGTTAACAGGGTGTACAGGAGAGGGTTCAGAACGCACCCTTGTGGGGCCCCAGTGTTGAGGATCAGCGGGGAGGAGATGTTGTTACCTACCCTCACCACCTGGGGGCGGCCCGTCAGGAAGTCCAGTACCCAGTTGCACAGGGCGGGGTCGAGACCCAGGGTCTTGAGCTTGATGACGAGTTTGGAGGGTACTATGGTGTTGAATGCTGAGCTGTAGTGGTTCTAGGGTGTCAGGTAGGGTGGATGTGATATGGTCCTTGACTAGTCTCTCAAAGCACTTCATGATGATGGAAGTGAGTGCTACGGGAGGGTAGTCGTTTAGCTCAGTTACCGTAGCTTTCTTGGGAACAGGAACAATGGTGGCCCTCTTGAAGCATGTGGGAACAGCAGACTGGGATAAGGATTGATTGAATATGTCCGTAAACACACCAGCCAGCTGGTCTGCTCATGCTCTGAGGACGCAGCTGGGGATGCCGTCTGGGTCTGCAGCCTTGCGAAGGTTAACACGTTTAAATGTTTTACTCACGTCGGCTGCAGTGAAAGAGTCCGCAGGTTTTGGTAGCAGGCCGTGTCAGTGGCACTGTATTGTCCTCAAAGCGGCCAAAAAAGTGATTTAGTCTGTCTGGGAGTAAGACATCCTGGTCTGCGACGGGGCTGGTTTTCTTCTTGTAATCCGTGATTGACTGTAGACCCTGCCACATACCTCTTGTGTCTGAGCCGTTGAATTGCGACTCTACTTTGTCTCTATACGGACACTTAGCTTGTTTGATTGCTTTGCGGATGGAAAAAAAGATGAGAGAATCGATAGGGAGGTCAGAGACCTGACCGTGTGGTGCCAGGACAACAACCTCTCCCTCAACGTGATCAAGACAAAGGGGATGATTGTGGACTACAGGAAAATGAGGGCTGAGCACTCCCCCATTCTCATCGACGGGGCTGTAGTGGAGCAGGTTGAGAGCTTCAAGTTCCTCTGTGTCCACATCACCAACAAACTAACATTGTCCAAGCACACCAATACAGTCGTGAAGAGGGAACAACAAAGCATATTCCCCCTCAGGAGGCTGAAAAGATTTGCCTTTGATCCTCAGTTCTTTATTATCATTAACTGAAGACTTATAGTTTTAATTAGTTATTACGCGATCAACTGATTAATCACGTAACTAATTAACTAGGAAGTCGGGGCACCAAGGAAAAATATTCAGATTACAAAGTTATAATTTCCTAAAATAACTTTTCATATATTTTATCTGATCAATTAGTCTTCAAATTAATGAATTATTTATTTTACCTCACGTTAGTCTCATTCCAAATTGTTGGTTATCTGCACGAACCCAGTCTTCACTGAGTCATCCATACATCAATTGTCTTAAATCATTTATTCATTACTAAGTAATTCACAGAAATGCGTAAACAAACAAGGTAAATGTAATGATAGGAGGATGTGCCCTAGTTGGCTAAACCGGCATTGCGGCTTGTTAGACAAAAAGGGGAAGTGGTGGTCGACTAAGAAGTCACTACAGAGTTAATAATTATAAGAATTGAAATGCTATTCCTTTACACATGAACGCTCACTCATTCGGGAACAATTGCAATCAATATATATATTTACGCTCAGTGTGTCGTCTTGACCGCTGGTGAAAAGTTAATTTCTTCTGTGGAATTGTAAGTCTCTCTCACTCTCTCTCGATTGTGGTTAGAGGGGATAGTTCAGAGTGACATTCGTTAGAGATGGATGTTTCGGCGGTTGTCGTTCTTCGCGTTCAATGATACCGAATTCCTAGCTGCAGACTAGTAATTAATATCAAAGACTTGTTCCCATTCTGTCGGTATCGATAGTCTAAGAGTCTAACCACGTGGTATGGTTAAAAGATTCAGCAATGGTCTGCAACCTTTTTGTCCTCCCTTGATTGAGAGAATCATGGTCTGCAACCTTTAGCCATCTCGTAATTGAGGTAAGCTCGGTCTGCTGATAATTTCTCAATTGGGTTTTATTCAGAATTGCAGAAAAGGGGCTGTCCCAGGAGGCCTGACCCTAACTGGGCTTAGGGGCGGTCCTCTGATTTAGTTCAAATCAAAAGGGAATTGTATTTTTCTTCATTCAACAGTCCACAATCATATTATACAGACAATATCATCCTCACTCATTCATCTTATACAACAATTAGATGTAAACCTCATATCTGAGGCTATTATATAAACAGCGTTATGATAATGTGGCCACACCGTCTCCCATGACCCTCACCAAGTTGTGACAAAGGGACCAGTTCGTAGCTGGATTCTTCACCGATCTTTTACACTTTCTCCGGAACATGGAATTTGTTCGTTCCTCAAGTTCTGTGAGGTGGAAGGATTTCCTTTGTCCTCTATGAAAGTTTACCCTCTCTCTACTATGTGGCCATGTGGCAGGGTCTTCTCAGGAGTTTATGACCTCTAACCACAGCAACCTAGTTGAAGGAGGCAAGGGGGGAGGCAGGGAGAGGGGTGATTGGGGATGCTATACCCAAAGAGGCCAACGTCATGACACTGACTGGTTGCATCACTGCCTGGAATGGCAACTGCTTGGCCTCCAACCGCAAAGTACTACAGAGGGTAGTGCATACGTCCCAGTACATAACTGGGGTCAAGCTTCCTGCCATCCAGGACCTCCTTACCAGGTGGTGTCAGAGGCTCCAGCCACCCTAGTCATAGGCTACATCACGGCAAGTGCTACCGGAGTGCCACGTCTAGGTCCAAAAGGATTAACAGCTTCTACCCCCAAACCATAAGACTCCTGAACAGCTAATCAAATGGCCACCCAGACTATTTGGATTATCCCCCCCCTCTCTCTTTTACGCTGCTGCTACTCTGTTTATCGATGCATAGTCACTTTAACTCTACCTACACTACCGTTCAAAGGTTTGTGGTCACTTAGGAATTTCCATTAGTCCATTAAAATGACATCAAATTGTCAGAAATACAGTGTAGACATTGTTAATGTTGTAAATGACTATTGTAGCTGGAAACAGCAGATTTATAAAAATGTAAATTAAAAATGATGGAATATCTACATAGGTGTACAGAGGCCCATTATCAGCAAAAATCACTCGTGTGTTCCAATGGCACGTTGTGTTAGCTAATCCAAGTGTATCATTTTAAAAAGCTCATTAGAAAAGCCTTTTGCAATTATGTTGGCACAGCTGAAAACTGTTGTGCTGATTGAAGAAGCAATATAACTGGCCTCCTTTAATCTAATTGAGTATCTGGAGCATCAGCATTTGTAGGTTCAATTACAGGCTCAAAATGGCCAAAAATGAAGTACCTGCAAAACACCAGTCTTAACATCAACAGTGAAGAGGTGACCCCCAGGATGCTGGCAGAGTTGCAACGAGAAGGCCAGCATCCTGGAGTCGCCTCTTCACTGTTGATGTTGAGACTGGTGTTTTGCGGGTACTATTTAATGAAGCTGCCAGTTGAGGACTTGAGACATCTGTTTCTCAAAGTAGACACTAATGTACTTGTCCCTTAAAATGATAAACTTGGATTAGCTAGCACAACGTGCCATTGGAACATAGGAGTGGTGGTTGCTGATAATGGGCCTCTGTACACCTATGTAGATATTCCATTAAAAATGTGACATTTCCAGCTACAATAGTCATTTACAACATTAACAATGTCTATACTGCATCTCTGATCAATTTGATGTTATTTTAATTGACAAAAAATGTGCTTTCAAAAACAAGGACATTTCTAAGTGACCCCAAACTTGTGAACGGTAGAGTATGTATATATTTTTTTAAATTGTGGATCACATTTTTCTTTGGCTTACCCCCTACGGCATTACACTTACCCCAGTTTGGGAATACATGCTCTACACAACATGGAGGTCGGTTTATGGTAGAGAAATTAACATTAAATTATCTGGCAACTACTCTGTTGGACAATCCTGCAGTCAGCATGCCAATTGCACACTTCCTTCAAACTTGAGACATCGGTGGTATTGTGGTGTTTGACAACTGCACATCTTAGTGTCTCCAACGCAACGGCACCTGTGTAATGATCATGCTGTTTATTCAGCTTCTTCACATGCCACACCTGTCAGGTGGATGGAATATCTTGGCAAAGGAGAGATTTGTGCACAACATTTAAGAGAAATAAGCGTTTTGTGCAAATGTAAAATTTCACTGATCTTTTATTTCAGCTCAAATGCTTTACATGTTGCGTTTATTTTTGTTCAGTCTATGTATTTCTAATGTGGTCACCTCGTTCTCTTCTCTCCCCCCACAGTGAATGGTCAGCCGAGACCTCTGGAGTCCTGTCAGGTAAAGTACCTGCGTAAGGAGCTCATTGAGCTCAGGAACAAAATCAACGGTCTCTTGGAATGTCTGGAGCCCCCCTCAGAACCTGGCCTGGCTGCCTCTGCACTAGACAGGGGTACGCGCACACACACACACACACACACACCTCTGTCTTTGCAAGTGTGAAGTGTGTTTTTAAATCATGTAATTATCTACTGATATGCATATTTGTTGTATAACTTTATGAAGTGTACACACAGATACAGGCTGGTTGGTTTTATTACTTCCTAAACCCTCTCTGTAACTTCACTATTTAGCCCTGAAAAGGGTGGTCCTCTTTCCTAAACCATCCATTGCTTCTAAACCAGTGGACCAATCACTTTCCACACCTGCGCTATGTTTAACGCCAGGGGCGTTTTCACAGCATGCTTTGCATCAATGTTGTTCGCTAGCTGACTTGTGGTGGACAGCAACAGGTGGATTTGTTTTTCCAAGGAGAGAAGTGTAAAAAATGTTTTTACGAGGTGTTTCCTTTGGCATGTTTATGCCACTAATCTGGGGTAATGAGTTGATGTTTCAATGATAAAAGCTAATGGAACGTTCTGCTTATTTGCGTATTTGACAATGTATTGTGTGTATATTGGTGTGTTGACATGCATCCCCTCCCATCCACTTCCTCTCTCCTCCAGACTCGGTGGATGTATGTGAGGGGAGGGTGGTGTCAGCGGTGAAGCAGGCCCCGGTCCCAGTCAGTGCGGCCAGCATGTCGGCCTTCGACCCCCTGAATAAGCAGGACGAAGTCAACAAGAACGTCATCTCTGCCTTTGGCCTGAGTGAGAACCATGTCCCAGGTAAGGCCGCCCATCATTGCTATTACTTTCTGTTGCTTTCTGTTTGTATTTTTTTATGCAGTCTTCTGACTGACCTTGCCCTCACTCCCCACTCTGTTTGATTTCTCACTTTTCTCTCTGTTGAGCGTCTGATACATACCCCCTTTGTCGCAGGATGGGGATTGGGGGTGCACAATTTTTGTATTTTACTTAACTAGGCAAGTCAGTTCAGAACAAATTCTTATTTACATTGACTGCTTACCCCTGCCAAACACTAACCCGGACGATGCTGGGTCAATCACGGCCGGTTGTGATACAGCCTGGAGTCGGACCAGGGTCTCTAGTGACTCTAACACTGAGATCTAGTGCCTTAGACCGCTGCCCACTCTGGAGCCCAGAATTAGTGGTGGTTGGGCCTGTTGCTCTGCTCATGGCCATGAGGGAGTTTTTCCTAGCCACCGTGCTTCTACACCTGCATTGCTTGCTGTTTGGGGTTTTAGGCTGGGTTTCTGTACAGCACTTTGAGATATCAGCTGATGTATAAAGTGCTATATAAATAAATTTGATTTGATTTGAGGTGTCTCGTTGGTCTGGACGGGGTGTCCACTGCTCTGTTGCCCCTGTGTGAGGTGCTGCGGTTCAGGGTGACGTCCTTCGGGGTCCTGGCAGAAGTTGGGATGGCTGCCTTGTAGATGTGGACCTGGTCGTAAAGGCTGTTAAAGTCCAGGGTGATGTGGTGGGCCAGGTAGACATTAGGTTTTGAGGCAAAGTCCTGGGAAATGCTGTCATTCACCTGCTGTATGGTGGCTGGTGGCTGTATGGTGGCTGGGTGGAAGTATTTTCATGGTAGCAGGGTGGAGATAACCACTTGTGCGTTGGGGAAAAAGTTTATTCTCTTGAATTGATTTGCAAGTTGAGTCAATGAGGAACACAATTTCTGGCTTTTGTGCCCTCGGTGGATGTGTGGGGGTTGTCAGGGGAGCTAATGGGGGAGCTGACGGGGACTGTTAGTTGGGTTGTCTGTCCCGTTGTGGTCCCGGTCTGAGGTGGGCTCTCTGTTACACCTCAGCATTCTCACCTCCTTGTGCAGTACTGTTAGCTGTGCCATGTGTTTCTCTCTCTCTCTCCTCCTTCACTGCTGTTAGCTGTGCCATGTGTTTCTCTCTCTCTCCCCTCCTTCACTGCTGTTAGCTGTGCCATGTGTTTCTCTCTCTCTCTCCTCCTTCACTGCTGTTAGCTGTGCCATGTGTTTCTCTCTCTCTCCCCTCCTTCACTGCTGTTAGCTGTGCCATGTGTTTCTCTCTCTCTCTCCTCCTTCACTGCTCTTAGCTGTGCCATGTGTTTCTCTCTCTCCCCTCCTTCACTGCTCTTAGCTGTGCCATGTGTTTCTCTCTCCTCCTTCACTGCTGTTAGCTGTGCCATGTGTTTCTCTCTCTCCCTCCTTCACTGCTGTTAGCTGTGCCATGTGTTTCTCTCTCTCTCCTCCTTCACTGCTGTTAGCTGTGCCATGTGTTTCTCTCTCTCTCCTCCTTCACTGCTGTTAGTTGTGCCATGTGTTTCTCTCTCTCCCCTCCTTCACTGCTGTTAGCTGTGCCATGTGTTTCTCTCTCTCCTTCACTGCTGTTAGCTGTGGCATGTGTTTGTAAGTCGCTCTGGATAAGAGCGTCTGCTAAATGACTTAAATGTAAATGTAAATGTGTTTCTCTCTCTCTCCTCCTTCACTGCTGTTAGCTGTGCCATGCGTTTCTCTCTCTCGCCTTCTTCACTGCTCTTAGCTGTGCCATGTGTTTCTCTCTCTCCCCTCCTCCTTCACTGCTCTTAGCTGTGCCATGTGTTTCTCTCTCTCCTCCTTCACTGCTCTTAGCTGTGCCATGTGTTTCTCTCTCTCCTCCTTCACTGCTGTTAGCTGTGCCATGTGTTTCTCTCTCTCACCTCCTTCACTGCTGTTAGCTGTGCCATGTGTTTCTCTCTCTCCCCTCCTTCACTGCTGTTAGCTGTGCCATGTGTTTCTCTCTCTCTCCCTCCTTCACTGCTGTTAGCTGTGCCATGTGTTTCTCTCTCTCCCCTCCTTCACTGCTGTTAGCTGTGCCATGTGTTTCTCTCTCTCCCTCCTTCACTGCTCTTAGCTGTGCCATGTGTTTCTCTCTCTCCTCCTTCACTGCTGTTAGCTGTGCCATGTGTTTCTCTCTCTCTCCTTCACTCCTTCACTGCTGTTAGCTGTGCCATGTGTTTCTCTCTCTCTCCCCTTCTTCACTGCTGTTAGCTGTGCCATGTGTTTCTCTCTCTCTTCTCCTTCACTGCTGTTAGCTGTGCCATGTGTTTCTCTCTCTCTCCTCCTTCACTGCTGTTAGCTGTGCCATGTGTTTCTCTCTCTCCCTCCTTCACTGCTGTTAGCTGTGCCATGTGTTGCCATGTTTCTCTCTCCCCTCCTTCACTGCTGTTAGCTGTGCCATGTGTTTCTCTCTCTCTCCCCTCCTTCACTGCTGTTAGCTGTGCCATGTGTTTCTCTCTCTCTCTCCTCCTTCACTGCTGTTAGCTGTGCCATGTGTTTCTCTCTCTCTCCTCCTTCACTGCTGTTAGCTGTGCCATGTGTTTCTCTCTCTCTCCTCCTTCACTGCTGTTAGCTGTGCCATGTGTTTCTCTCTCTCCCCTCCTTCTCTGCTGTTAGCTGTGCCATGTGTTTCTCTCTCTCTCCCCTCCTTCACTGCTGTTAGCTGTGCCATGTGTTTCTCTCTCTCTCCCCTCCTTCACTGCTGTTAGCTGTGCCATGTGTTTCTCTCTCTCTCCCCTCCTTCACTGCTGTTAGCTGTGCCATGTGTTTCTTTCTCTCTCCTCCTTCACTGCTGTTAGCTGTGCCATGTGTTTCTCTCTCCCTCCTTCACTGCTGTTAGCTGTGCCATGTGTTTCTCTCTCTCTCTCCTCCTTCACTGCTGTTAGCTGTGCCATGTGTTTCTCTCTCTCCCTCCTTCACTGCTGTTAGCTGTGCCATGTGTTTCTCTCTCTCTCCTTCACTGCTGTTAGCTGTGCCATGTGTTTCTCTCTCTCTCTCCTCCTTCACTGCTGTTAGCTGTGCCATGTGTTTCTCTCTCTCCCCTCCTTCACTGCTGTTAGCTGTGCCATGTGTTTCTCTCTCTCCCTCCTTCACTGCTGTTAGCTGTGCCATGTGTTTCTCTCTCTCTCTCCTTCACTGCTGTTAGCTGTGCCATGTGTGTGTTTCTCTCTCTCCTCCTTCACTGCTGTTAGCTGTGCCATGTGTTTCTCTCTCTCTCTCTGTGCTTCACTGCTGTTAGCTGTGCCATGTGTTTCTCTCTCTCCTTCACTGCTGTTAGCTGTGCCATGTGTTTCTCTCTCTCCTCCTTCACTGCTGTTAGCTGTGCCATGTGTTTCTCTCTCTCTCCTCCACTGCTGTTAGCTGTGCCATGTGTTTCTCTCTCTCCCCTTCTTCACTGCTGTTAGCTGTGCCATGTGTTTCTCTCTCTCCCCTCCTTCACTGCTGTTAGCTGTGCCATGTGTTTCTCTCTCTCCTCCTTCACTGCTGTTAGCTGTGCCATGTGTTCTCTCTCTCCCCTCCTTCACTGCTGTTAGCTGTGCCATGTGTTTCTCTCTCTCCCCTCCTTCACTGCTCTTAGCTGTGCCATGTGTTTCTCTCTCTCTCCCTCCTTCACTGCTGTTAGCTGTGCCATGTGTTTCTCTCTCTCTCTCCTCCTTCACTGCTGTTAGCTGTGCCATGTGTTTCTCTCTCTCTCACTGCCTCCTTCACTGCTCTTAGCTGTGCCATGTGTTTCTCTCTCTCCTCCTCACTGCTGTTAGCTGTGCCATGTGTTTCTCTCTCTCTCTCCTCCTTCACTGCTGTTAGCTGTGCCATGTGTTTCTCTCTCTCCCTCCTTCACTGCTGTTAGCTGTGCCATGTGTTTCTCTCTCACCTCCTTCACTGCTGTTAGCTGTGCCATGTGTTTCTCTCTCTCCCTCCTTCACTGCTGTTAGCTGTGCCATGTGTTTCTCTCTCTCTCCTCCTTCACGGCTGTTAGCTGTGCCATGTGTTTCTCTCTCTCTCTCCTCCTTCACTGCTGTTAGCTGTGCCATGTGTTTCTCTCTCTCCCCTCCTTCACTGCTGTTAGCTGTGCCATGTGTTTCTCTCTCTCCTCCTTCACTGCTGTTAGCTGTACCATGTGTTTCTCTCTCTCCCCTCCTTCACTGCTGTTAGCTGTGCCATGTGTTTCTCTCTCTCCTCCTTCACTGCTGTTAGCTGTGCCATGTGTTTCTCTCTCTCTCTCTCCTTCACTGCTGTTAGCTGTGCCATGTGTTTCTCTCTCTCTCCTCCTTCACTGCTGTTAGCTGTGCCATGTGTTTCTCTCTCTCCCTCCTTCACTGCTGTTAGCTGTGCCATGTGTTTCTCTCTCTCCTCCTTCACTGCTGTTAGCTGTGCCATGTGTTTCTCTCTCTCCTCCTTCACTGCTGTTAGCTGTGCCATGTGTTTCTCTCTCTCTCCTCCTTCACTGCTGTTAGCTGTGCCATGTGTTTCTCTCTCTCCTCCTTCACTGCTGTTAGCTGTGCCATGTTTCTCTCTCTCCCCTCCTTCACTGATGTTAGCTGTGCCATGTGTTTCTCTCTCTCTCTCCTTCACTGCTGTTAGCTGTGCCATGTGTTTCTCTCTCTCCCTCCTTCACTGCTGTTAGCTGTGCCGTGTGTTTCTCTCTCTCCCCTCCTTCACTGCTCTTAGCTGTGCCATGTGTTTCTCTCTCCCTCCTTCACTGCTGTTAGTTGTGCCATGTGTTTCTCTCTCTCACCTCCTTCACTGCTGTTAGCTGTGCCATGTGTTTCTCTCTCTCTCCTCCTTCACTGCTGTTAGCTGTGCCATGTGTTTCTCTCTCTCTCCTCCTTCACTGCTGTTAGCTGTGCCATGTGTTTCTCTCTCTCTCCTCCTTCACTGCTGTTAGCTGTGCCATGTGTTTCTCTCTCTCCTCCTTCACTGCAGTTAGCTGTGCCATGTGTTTCTCTCTCTCCCCTTCACTGCTGTTAGCTGTGCCATGTGTTTCTCTCTCTCCCCTCCTTCACTGCTGTTAGCTGTGCCATGTGTTTCTCTCTCTCTCCTCCTTCACTGCTGTTAGCTGTGCCATGTGTTTCTCTCTCTCTCCTCCTTCACTGCTGTTAGCTGTGCCATGTGTTTCTCTCTCTCTCCCCTCCTTCACTGCTGTTAGCTGTGCCATGTGTTTCTCTCTCTCTCCCCTCCTTCACTGCTGTTAGCTGTGCCATGTGTTTCTCTCTCTCCCCTCCTTCACTGCTGTTAGCTGTGCCATGTGTTTCTCTCTCTCTCCCCTCCTTCACTGCTGTTAGCTGTGCCATGTGTTTCTCTCTCTCTCCCCTCCTTCACTGCTGTTAGCTGTGCCATGTGTTTCTCTCTCCCCTCCTTCACTGCTGTTAGCTGTGCCATGTGTTTCTCTCTCTCTCCCCTCCTTCACTGCTGTTAGCTGTGCCATGTGTTTCTCTCTCTCTCCCCTCCTTCACTGCTGTTAGCTGTGCCATGTGTTTCTCTCTCTCTCCCTCCTTCACTGCTGTTAGCTGTGCCATGTGTTTCTCTCTCTCTCCCTCCTTCACTGCTGTTAGCTGTGCCATGTGTTTCTCTCTCTCTCCTCCTTCACTGCTGTTAGCTGTGCCATGTGTTTCTCTCTCTCCCCTCCTTCACTGCTGTTAGCTGTGCCATGTGTTTCTCTCTCTCTCCCCTCCTTCACTGCTGTTAGCTGTGCCATGTGTTTCTCTCTCTCTCCCCTCCTTCACTGCTGTTAGCTGTGCCATGTGTTTCTCTCTCTCCTCCTTCACTGCTGTTAGCTGTGCCATGTGTTTCTCTCTCTCTCCCTGTTAGCTGTGCTTCACTGCTGTTAGCTGTGCCATGTGTTTCTCTCTCTCCCTCCTTCACTGCTGTTAGCTGTGCCATGTGTTTCTCTCTCTCCCTCCTTCACTGCTGTTAGCTGTGCCATGTGTTTCTCTCTCTCCTCCTTCACTGCTGTTAGCTGTGCCATGTGTTTCTCTCTCTCTCTCCCGCTCCTTCACTGCTGTTAGCTGTGCCATGTGTTTCTCTCTCTCTCTCCCCTCCTTCACTGCTGTTAGCTGTGCCATGTGTTTCTCTCTCTCTCTCCTCCTTCACTGCTGTTAGCTGTGCCATGTGTTTCTCTCTCTCTCCTCCTTCACTGCTGTTAGCTGTGCCATGTGTTTGTGCCATCTCTCTCCCCTCCTTCACTGCTGTTAGCTGTGCCATGTGTTTCTCTCTCTCCCTCCTTCACTGCTGTTAGCTGTGCCATGTGTTTCTCTCTCTCCCCCTCCTTCACTGCTGTTAGCTGTGCCATGTGTTTCTCTCTCTCCCTCCTTCACTGCTGTTAGCTGTGCCATGTGTTTCTCTCTCTCCCCTCCTTCACTGCTGTTAGCTGTGCCATGTGTTTCTCTCTCTCCCCTCCTTCACTGCTGTTAGCTGTGCCATGTGTTTCTCTCTCTCCCCTCCTTCACTGCTGTTAGCTGTGCCATGTGTTTCTCTCTCTCCTTCACTGCTGTTAGCTCCTTCACTGCTGTTAGCTGTGCCATGTGTTTCTCTTTCTCCCCTCCTTCACTGCTGTTAGCTGTGCCATGTGTTTCTCTCTCTCCCCTCCTTCACTGCTCTTAGCTGTGCCATGTGTTTCTCTCTCTCTCTCCTCCTTCACTGCTGTTAGCTGTGCCATGTGTTTCTCTCTCTCCCCTCCTTCACTGCTCTTAGCTGTGCCATGTGTTTCTCTCTCCCCTCCTTCACTGCTGTTAGCTGTACCATGTTTCTCTCTCTCCCTCCTTCACTGCTGTTAGCTGTGCCATGTGTTTCTCTCTCTTCCTTCACTGCTGTTAGCTGTGCCATGTGTTTCTCTCTCTCTCCCCTCCTTCACTGCTGTTAGCTGTGCCATGTGTTTCTCTCTCTCTCCCCTCCTTCACTGCTGTTAGCTGTGCCATGTGTTTCTCTCTCTCCTCCTTCACTGCTGTTAGCTGTGCCATGTGTTTCTCTCTCTCTCCCCTCCTTCACTGCTGTTAGCTGTGCCATGTGTTTCTCTCTCTCTCCCCTCCTTCACTGCTGTTAGCTGTGCCATGTGTTTCTCTCTCTCTCCTCCTTCACTGCTGTTAGCTGTGCCATGTGTTTCTCTCTCTCCTCCTTCACTGCTGTTAGCTGTGCCATGAGACATGAATCCCTCTCAATGATGGAGGAGCAGTGTAGTTGTGGGACCTGGGTATGTTTGGGGGGGGGGGACTATCCTCGTCTGCAGGACAGTTTGAACTGGTGATCAGGCTCACTCAGGGTCGGGGGGTCGTCACAGAGAGATTTTCCTTCTGTGCTCTCTCGCTCTGATCCCGTAAAGGTCCTTCTGGAAGTGCATGAGGATGCCCTGTACCATTACTGTCCCAGACGGGTACATGTTGACAAGTTGATTAAATTTCCTCAATGTCTAGTATTCTGAGTGTCTAGCCTGGGCCAATACCCTCTCTCTTGACATAGGGTAGTGTGCTCTTATAGCACGGTGTCATGCCAGGGGATGGTCTGGTTAATATAGCTCCATGCCAGGGGATGGTCTGGTTAATATAGCTCCATGCCAGGGGATGGTCTGGTTAATATAGCTCCATGCCAGGGGATGGTCTGGTTAATATAGCTCCATGCCAGGGGATGGTCTGGTTAATATAGCTCCATGCCAGGGGATGGTCTGGTTAATATAGCTCCATGCCAGGGGATGGTCTGGTTAATATAGCTCCATGCCAGGGGATGGTCTGGTTAATATAGCTCCATGCCAGGGGATGGTCTGGTTAATATAGCTCCATGCCAGGGGATGGTCTGGTTAATATAGCTCCATGCCAGGGGATGGTCTGGTTAATATAGCTCCATGCCAGGGGATGGTCTGGTTAATATTCTCCATGCCAGGGGATGGTCTGGTTAATATTCTCCATGCCAGGGGATGGTCTGGTTAATATAGCTCCATGCCAGGGGATGGTCTGGTTAATATAGCTCCATGCCAGGGGATGGTCTGGTTAATATAGCTCCATGCCAGGGGATGGTCTGGTTAATATAGCTCCATGCCAGGGGATGGTCTGGTTAATATAGCTCCATGCCAGGGGATGGTCTGGTTAATATAGCTCCATGCCAGGGGATGGTCTGGTTAATATATAGCTCCATGCCAGGGGATGGTCTGGTTAATATAGCTCCATGCCAGGGGATGGTCTGGTTAATATAGCTCCATGCCAGGGGATGGTCTGGTTAATATAGCTCCATGCCAGGTCTGGATGGTCTGCCAGGGGATGGTCTGGTTAATATAGCTCCATGCCAGGGGATGGTCTGGTTAATATAGCTCCATGCCAGGGGATGGTCTGGTTAATATAGCTCCATGCCAGGGGATGGTCTGGTTAATATAGCTCCATGCCAGGGGATGGTCTGGGGCTCCATGCCAGGGGATGGTCTGGTTAATATAGCTCCATGCCAGGGGATGGTCTGGTTAATATAGCTCCATGCCAGGGGATGGTCTGGTTAATATAGCTCCATGCCAGGGGATGGTCTGGTTAATATAGCTCCATGCCAGGGGATGGTCTGGTTAATATAGCTCCATGCCAGGGGATGGTCTGGTTAATATAGCTCCATGCCAGGGGATGGTCTGGTTAATATAGCTCCATGCCAGGGGATGGTCTGGTTAATATAGCTCCATGCCAGGGGATGGTCTGGTTAATATAGCTCCATGCCAGGGGATGGTCTGGTTAATATAGCTCCATGCCAGGGGATGGTCTGGTTAATATAGCTCCATGCCAGGGGATGGTCTGGGCTCCATGCCAGGGGATGGTCTGGTTAATATAGCTCCATGCCAGGGGATGGTCTGGTTAATATAGCTCCATGCCAGGGGATGGTCTGGTTAATATAGCTCCATGCCAGGGGATGGTCTGGTTAATATAGCTCCATGCCAGGGGATGGTCTGGTTAATATAGCTCCATGCCAGGGGATGGTCTGGTTAATATAGCTCCATGCCAGGGGATGGTCTGGTTAATATAGCTCCATGCCAGGGGATGGTCTGGTTAATATAGCTCCATGCCAGGGGATGGTCTGGTTAATATAGCTCCATGCCAGGGGATGGTCTGGTTAATATAGCTCCATGCCAGGGGATGGTCTGGTTAATATAGCTCCATGCCAGGGGATGGTCTGGTTAATATAGCTCCATGCCAGGGGATGGTCTGGTTAATAGAGCTCCATGCCAAGGGATGGTCTGGTTAATATAGCTCCATGCCAGGGGATGGTCTGGTTAATATAGCTCCATGCCAGGGGATGGTCTGGTTAATAGAGCTCCATGCCAGGGGATGGTCTGGTTCATAGAGCTCCATGCCAGGGGATGGTCTGTGCGGAAAATTAAGTTGCTTATGTTTCCCTCTTTGCAGCAGTCAGCAAATGGTGTGTCTGGATTGTCCTTGAGGAGCTTCTTTTTGTAGTTATTCCGTGCAGTTTTATTTTAAATATCCATGGGGTACTGTACTTTGATGACATCTGCATGGGGATACGCCAGGGGGCTTCAACGGCCTCTGCATTTGGGTGGGAGAGCCTATGAAACGGCTGCCATTGTTAAGGCTCAAGAGTTTTCACACACATCACTTCAGTGCTAATTGAAGTTGCAGCCGGATCAGGTCAGTTCTGTCCTAGCAGCTAATTAGCCTTAGTTCATTTTGTTATATAAAGCTTATTAAATATCTTTTACTTTTTGGCTCCTAAAGTAGGTTCAGACGGAGTAATGTTCACTCAGTTTTGTGTTGGATGGTATTTCCAGGTTTCCGCTGTGTTTCTTATGCAGGGTTTTGTTTGCTCTAAGTTTTGTCGACTGTCCTTGGCAGTTAGTATCCATTCAGGTCATTTAGTCAAATCATGCTTTTAGGTATGGAGTTTTGAGGATAGTGTCTTGTATGTCCTTGTGGGGGGAAAAATCTAAGTTTATCTACATTTATCCAACTCTATTTATATGTTTTATATATTTCTATCTCTCTGCTCATGCTCTGTAATCTCATCATCCTCCCTCTCTCTCCCTCTCTCTCCCTCTCTCTCCCTCCCTCTCTCCCTCTCAAATCAAATCAAATCTCTTTCTCTCTCTCCCTCTTTCTCTCCCTCTCTCTAGCCCCCCCGGGTGTTTCGTCTGTGGAGCGGTCAGATACTCCAGACAGCATTGCATCATCGTCGTCCGCCGCCCCCCAGCCACAGGCCCCCTACGCAGGGATGCAGCAGGGACCCCCAGCAGCCCTCGACGGTTAGGAACACGCACACAGTAACCATTACCACCATATCTCTGCATGAATGAATATATGTAGGGAGGGAGGTTATCAGTGTGGGCCATTGTAGCCATTGGGTGGTTTAGCACCTCCAAATATCTGGGGTTAACTGGGATCCCTAAAAAACTGTTGTCTTGTCAAGACGGTAGAGCGAGTTCACCCCATGACAGTTACCAGAGGTCAGTTTGTGCTTTAAACTGATCTTAGGCCTGTGTCTCAGGGCAGCCTTAATCCAGTTGATGTGTTGTGGTACACCTCTCTGGCGTGGCAGCTTTAGGGCCTTTTTGCTCAAGTAGTGTTGTCCCAGGCCCTACCACAGAACGATGTTCCAGTCCCCTGCCCTGCTAATGGCATGTTGTTTTTTTGCTCTTATTTCCACATTGTCCTCTACAGACAGTTGGAACATTATGATTGTGTCAGTGTCACAATGGTTTCATCCAGATGATTTTCACTGCTCAGACTTGTCGTCAACCACAAATGGGGGGAATTGGTTGTCCTGCTTAATTGTTTGTGTCATGCTGTTGGACATTAAATCTAATGTAAATCACAACTGCCATCTTAGTAGGGTATTTATTAATGCCTCCATTTTAGTCTGGGATGACTAAATATTACACTTGGATTGGCCAGTTCACCAGTCCTGTTTTCAGTACAGTATTGTTACTCTGCATATCTACATGCTGTACCTATGTGAGAATGCTGTTAATCGACTACAGCTCGGCATTCAACACCATAGTACCCTCCAAGCTCGTCATCAAGCTCGAGACCCTGGGTCTCGACCCCGCCCTGTGCAACTGGGTACTGGACTCCCTGACGGGCCGCCCCCAGGTGGTGAGGGTAGGCAACAACATCTCCTCCCCGCTGATCCTCAACACTGGGGCCCCACAAGGGTGCGTTCTGAGCCCTCTCCTGTACTCCCTGTTCACCCACGACTGCGTGACCACGCACGCCTCCAACTCAATCATCAAGTTTGCGGACGACACAACAGTGGTAAGCTTGATTACCAACAACGACGAGACGGCCTACAGGGAGGAGGTGAGGGCCCTCGGAGTGTGGTGTCAGGAAAATAACCTCCCACTCAACAAAACTAAGGAGATGATTGTGGACTTCAGGAAACAGCAGAGGGAACACCCCCTATCCACATCGATGGAACAGTAGTGGAGAGGGTAGCAAGTTTTAAGTTCCTCGGCATACACATCACAGACAAACTAAATTGGTCCACTCACACAGACAGCATCGTGAAGAAGGCGCAGCAGCGCCTCTTCAACCTCAGGAGGCTGAAGAAATTTGTCTTGTCACCAAAAGCACACACAAACTTCTACAGATGCACAATCGAGAGCATCCTGGCGGGCTGTATCACCGCCTGGTACGGCAACTGCTCCGCCCTCAACCGTAAGGCTCTCCAGAGGGTAGTGAGGTCTGCACAACGCATCACCGGGGAAAACTACCTGCCCTCCAGGACACCTACACCACCCGATGTTACAGGAAGGCCATAAAGATCATCAAGGACATCAACCACCCGAGCCACTGCCTGTTCACCCCGCTATCATCCAGAATGCGAGGTCAGTACAGGTGCATCAAAGCTGGGACCGAGAGACTGAAAAACAGCTTCTATCTCAAGGCCATCAGACTGTTAAACAGCCACCACTAACATTGAGTGGCTGCTGCCAACACACTGACACTGACACTGACTCAACTCCAGCCACTTTAATAATGGGAATTGATGGGAAATGATGTAAATATATCACTAGCCACTTTAAACAATGCTACCTTATATAATGTTACTTACCCTACATTATTCATCTCATATGCATACGTATATACTGTACTCTATATCATCGACTGCATCCTTATGTAATACATGTATCACTAGCCACTTTAACTATGCCACTTTGTTTACATACTCATCTCATATGTATATACTGTACTTGATACCATCTACTGTATCTTGCCTATGCTGCTCTGTACCATCACTCATTCATATATCCTTATGTACATATTCTTTATCCCCTTACACTGTATAAGACAGTAGTTTTGGAATTGTTAGTTAGATTACTTGTTGGTTATTACTGCATTGTTGGAACTAGAAGCACAAGCATTTCGCTACACTCGCATTAACATCTGCTAACCATGTGTATGTGACAAATAAAATTGGATTTGATTTGCTGATGTATATGTAACATACAGTGCATTCAGGAAGTATTCAGACCATAATCTTTCCCACACGTTACATTACAGCCTTGTTCTAAAATAGATTAAATACATTTTTCCCCTCATCTACACACACTACCCCATAATGACAAAACAAAAACAGATTTTTTTTTATGTTTGCAAATTCCTAAAAAATATTTTATTTATTAATTATACGTATTCAAACCCTTTGCTTTGAGACTTGAAATTGAGCTCAGATGAATTCTGTTTACATTGATCATCTTTGAGATGTTTCTACAACTTGATTGGATTCCTCCAGTAGTTAATTAAATTGTTTGGACATGATTTGGAAAGGCCCACACCTGTCTATATAAGTTCCCACAGTTGACAGTGCATGTCAGAGCAAAAACCAAGCCATGAGTTCGAAGGAATTGTCCGTAGACCTCCGAGACAGGATTGTGTCGAGGCACATGTGACAGAATGGCGCCAGTGGGGGATGGCTGCCGTTTTACGGGCTCCTAACCAGCGTTGCTTTTTTTTCACGCTGTTTGTAACAGTACATAATGTTGCTGCTACTGTCTCTTATGACTGAAAACAGCTTCTAGATATCAGAACAGTGTTTACTCACCTAGACTTGGACGAAGATTTTCTCTTTAATGTGTCCTATGCGAAGGATATACTGCTACTCGGGAGACCAGGCCCAAATCCCTGTCATATTCACATGAAGAAAAGACAGAAATAAAGGAGGCTGGAGATCGGTGTGATTTGCGAGAATTTGTTGGCAAGTGAGTAACCCTCCTCAACCGTCCCTTCTATTGGCCAACATGCAATCACTGGAAAATAACTGGATGATCTCTGCTCGAGACTATCCTGCCAACTGTTAACTGTAATGTCTTGTGTTTCACAGTCGTGGTGGAACAACAAGGATAATATACAGTTGGCTGGGTTTTCCGTGCATCGGCAGGACAGAACAGTTACGTCTGGTAAGACGAGGGGTGGATTTCTCAGTAACAGCCGGTGCGCAGTCTAATATTAAAGAGGTCTCTAGGTATTGCTCACCTGAGGTAGTGTGGTCTCCAGTTTATGATGAGGTACTCTGTCTACCATTTTTCAGAGCCATCTATTTACCACCACAACCCAATGCTGGCATTAAGACCGCACTCAATGAGTTGTATAAGGCCATAAGCAAACAAGAAAATGCTCACCCCGAAGCGGTGCTCCTAGTGTCCGGGGACTTTAATGCAGGCAATTTTAAATCCTTTTTAGTTCATTTCTACCAGCATGTCACATGTGCAACCAGAGGAAAAATAACTCTAGACCAGCTTTCCACACACAGATGCATACAAAGCTCTCCCTTGCCCTCCATTTGGTAAATCTGACTATAACTCTATCCTCCTGACAACCGCTTACAAGCAAAAACTAAAGCAGGAAGTTCCAGTGACTAGCTCAATATGGGAGAGGTCAAATGACACGGATGCCACGCTATAGGGCTGTTTTGCTAGCACAGACTGGAATATGTTCCGGGATTCATCCAATGGCATTGGAGTATGCCACCTCAGTCACCTGCTCCGTCAATACGTTCCTTGATGTCTTCGTCCCCACAGTGACTTTACCTACATAAGCCATTGATTACAGGCAACATCTGCAACGAGCTAAACGGCTAGAGCGGCCGCTTTCAAGGAGTGGGACAATAATCCGGACGCTTCTAAGAAATCCTGCTATGCCCTCAGACAAACTATCAAACAGGCAAAGCATCAGTAAAGGACTAATATGGAATCCTACTACACCGGTTCTGACGCTTGTTGGATGTGGCAGGTCTTGCAAACTATTACAGACTACAAATGGAAACCCAGCCACGAGCTGCCCAGTGACGCAAGCCTACCAGACGAGCTAAATGCCTTTTATGCTCGCTTCGAGGCATGCAACACTGAAGCATGCATGAGGGCACCAACTGTTCCGGACGACTGTATGATCACGCTCTAACCTATGTGAGCAAGAGCTTTAAACAGGTCAACATTCACAAGGCTGCGGGGCCAGATGGATTACCAGCACGTGTACTCCGATCATGCGCTGATCAACTGGCAAGTGTCTTCACTGACCATTTTCAACCTGTCCCTGGCAGAATCTGTAATACTTACATGCTTCAAGTACACCACCATACCCCATGTGCCCAAGAAAGTGAAGGTAAACTGCCTAATTGACTACCGCCCGTAGCACTCACTTTGATAGCCATGAAGTTCTTTGAAATACTGTTCATGGCTCACATCAACACCATCATCCCCAAAACCCTAGACCCACTCCAATTTGCATACTGCCCCATCAGATCCACAGATGACGCAATCTCAATCACACTCCACACTGCCCTTTCCCACCTGGACAAAAGGAACACCTATGGAAGAATGCTGTTCATTTACTACAGCTCAGTGTTCAACACCATAGTGACGACAAAGTTCATCACTAAGCTAAGGACCCTGGGACTAATCACCTCCCTTTGTAACTGGATCCTGGACTTCCTGATGGGCCATCATCAGGTGGTAAGGGTAGGCAACAACACATCTGCACGCTGATCCTCAACACGGGGGCCCCTTGGGTGCATGCTTTGGCCCCTCATGTTCACCCATGATTGCGTGGCCAGGCTCAACTGCAACACCATCATTAAGTTTGCTGATGACACAACAGTGGTAGGCCTGATCACTGACAACGATGAGATAGCCTATAGGGAGGAAGTCCAAGACTTGGGTGGTGTGTTGCCAGGACAACAACCTATCACTCAACCTGAGCAAGACAAAGGAGATGATCGTGGACTGCAGGAAACAGAGGGCCAAACACGCTCCCATTCTCATTGACGGTACTGTAGTTGAGTGTCGAGAGTTTCAAATTCTTATCGTAGTTCAAACACACCAAGACAGTCGCGAAGAGGGCATCTTTTTGCATGGGTCTCCAGATTTTGCATGGGTCTCCAGATCCTCAAAAAGTTCTACAGATGCACAATCAAGAGCATCCAGACCGGTTGCATAACCACCTGGTATGGCAATCCGACCATATTGCTATTTTGTTTTTATTACATTTTTTTATTACATTTTTACTTTCCTTTATTTAGTAAATATTTTCTTAACCAACAATGCAGTTCGAGAAATGGAGTTATGGGCTTGTAAGGAAGCATTTCACGGTATTCGGCATATGTGACATACAATTTGATTTTGATTTGAGAAAATGTGTGCAGCATTCAAGGTCCCCCAGAACACAGTGGCCTCCATAATTCTTAAATTGAAGAGGTTTGGAACTAAACTATTTTTGCCAGTCCTGTCTGGTCCAGCAACGGTGGGTTTGTGCCCGTAGGCGACATTGTTGCCGGTGATGTCTGGTGAAGACCTGCCTTGCAGTACTCTTGCCTCCTTGCAGGGAGGTGACCAAGAACCCGATGGTCACTCTAACATTGGCCTAGAGTTCCTCTAAGGACAACCATCTCTGCAGCACTCCACCAATCAGGCCTTTATGGTAGTTTGGACAGATGGAAGCCACTCCTCATTACCCTATTTTACATTTTTTTTGTTTATTTAGTAAATATTTTCTTAACCAACAAAGCGGTTCAAGAAATAGAGTTAAGGGCTTGTAACTAAGCATTTCACAGTAAGGTGTACTGATGTATTTGGCGCGTGTGATCAAATAAAATTAGATTTGCTTTGAGTAAAAGACATGACAGCCCGCTTGGAGTTTGCCAAAAGGGACATAAAGACTCTCAGACCATGAGAAACAAGATTCTCTGGTTTGATTAAACCAAGATTGAACTCGTTGGCCTAAATGCCACGCGTCATGTCTGGAGGAAACCTGGTTCCATCCCTGTGGTGAATCATGGTGGTGGCAGCATCATGCTGTGGGGATATTTTTCAGTGCCAGGGACTGGGAGACTAGTAAGAAGTACAGAAATACTTCATGAATACCTGCTCTCGACCTCTGACTGGGGCAAAGGTTCACCTTCCAACAGGGCAACGACCCTAAGCACACAGCCAAGACAACGCAGGAGTGGCTTCGGGACAAGTCTCTGAATATCCTTGAGGCTCACCTAGAGCCCAGACTTGAACCCGATTTAACATCTCGAGAGAGACCTGAAAATACATGTGCAACGCTCCCCATCCAACCTGACAGAGCTTGAGATCATCTGCAGAGCAGGGGAGAAAATCCCGTAAATACAGGTGTGCCGAGCTTGTAGCGACATACCCAAGAAGACGCAAGGTTGTAATCGCTGCCAAACATGCTTCAACAAAGTACTAAGGGTCTGAATACTTATGTAAATGTCATTTTTCAGTTTTTATAATCTTTATAAATTTAGCAAAAAATCAAATCTGTTTTTGCTTGGTCATTTGTGGGGTATTGTGTGTAGATTGAGAAAGAACACAGAGCTTCAACTCTAGGACCCTCTGGGTATTCCCATAATGGTGGTGATCTGGAATCAACACAGCTTCAACTCTAGGACCCTCTGGGTATTCCCATAATGGTGGTGATCTGGAATCAACACAGCTTCAACTCTAGGACCCTCTGGGTATTCCCATAATGGTGGTGATCTGGAATCAACACAGCTTCAACTCTAGGACCCTCTGGGTATTCCCATAATGGTGGTGATCTGGAATGAACACAGCTTCAACTCTTGAACCCTTTGGGTATTCCCATAATGGTGGTGATCTGGAATCAACACAGCTTCAACTCTAGGACCCTCTGGGTATTCCCATAATGGTGGTGATCTGGAATCAACACAGCTTCAACTCTAGGACCCTCTGGGTATTCCCATAATGGTGGTGATCTGGAATCAACACAGCTTCAACTCTAGGACCCTCTGGGTATTCCCATAATGGTGGTGATCTGGAATGAACACAGCTTCAACTCTTGAACCCTTTGGGTATTCCCATAATGGTGGTGATCTGGAATCAACACAGCTTCAACTCTTGAACCCTCTGGGTATTCCCATAATGGTGGTGATCTGGAATCAACACAGCTCGAAAGTAACTCTCTTACCAGGTAACGAGGTATGCTCTAGTTTTTGGCATCTCAGTATATGACACAGGAAGGGAGGGGACCGAGGAACATGTTGTGAGTCAGTCTTATTATTAAGCTACCTCATTATTTTGGATGTGATGTTTTTTCATTGGCAGGCACGTCTTTTGGCTCTTCTGGCTCTCCGTAGCCGCCTCCATCCCTGGAGACGTCTCTGATTTCACCCAGAGAGACCCATAACCAGCTCACTGACAAAACCCCACCACAGGATCCAAACCACAGCTGGTACACGCGCGCACACACGGTAGGCTCGTTGAGCTGTGGCTTGAACACAGAGGAACCATACCAGGGCCTCTAAACCGCACTTGGAACAAAGAGAGTGCGGTTCCATATGGTGTTGGTTTGACTGTGTTCCCCAGACCAGCTTTGTGGTTTTGGCTTGGGCAGGGTTCAGGCTTCTCCAAGGGGTTTGGGTTGAGTTTAACAGAGCCAAGACACTGCTAAGAGTCTAAAGTTAGTCATTCTTCCGTTCGTCGTACTTATTCAACTCAGTCGTACCCTTTATATTCCAGACCCTTGCACTTTGTGTTGGTTATTAGTTTTAGTTTGTCCATAAATGACTGTGCGGTCATATAACGGTCACGGGCTGTTACGAGGTTCAGTGTGACATCGCTGACTGTGTGGTTGGCTGGTCGTCTTCTGGAGTTCATAATCCTCATCCTCCCTCTGCTCATCCGTTCCTCCCTCTCTCCCAGACTTCCAGGGAGGAGAGAGGCTCTGGGGCTGCAGCTGTTGGCCAGACGTCTGAATCAGGCTGCAGGGACACGTTTTTCTCTATCCCAACGCGCTGGTGAGAGCGAGACCCCAAATGTTCCCTTAGTTCGGGAGTGTCCATAGGGTCTGTACAAAGACAATACATTGAAGACGGATCATCGTTGAACAGGAATAGTCTCAAAGGATCAGTGCACTTCTGCCAACATGTTGGGAATGAACATGTTGATTAAGGGTGTGGTGCCTTGACAATATGCACAGAGGACTTCTTCAGAAACGTAACGAGGACACTGATCATGTACTTTGGGGGTAGATGGACCAGTCACTCTCTCGTCTCTGTCAACATTTGGTTTGGGTTTACACGTAAACATGGAGCTAACAAGATCCATAAGCAGAAGATTTCTAGTGGCTGTCTCATTTACACTGAGTGGACAAAACATTATGAACACCTCTTTCTATGACTTAGACTGACCAGGTGAATCCAGATGAAAGCCACGATCTCTTATTGATGTCACTTGTTAAATCCACTTCAATCAGTGTGATGATGAAGGGGAGGAGACGGGTTAATAACAATTGAGACATGGATTGTGTATCTGTCATCCAGAGGGTGACTGGGCAAGACAAAACATTTAAGTTCCTCTGAACTGGTTATGGTAGTAGGTGCCAGGCGCACCGGTTTGTGTCGAGAGCTGCAACGCTGCTGGGTTTTTATACACTCAAAAGTTTCCCGTGTGTATCAAGAATGGGCCACCACCCAAAGGACATCTAACCAACTTGACACAACTGTGGGTATCATTGGAGTCGACATGGGCCACCTTGTAAAGTCCATGCCCTAACAAATTGAGGCTGTTCTGAGGGGAGGGCGGGTGCAACTCACTATTAGGAAGGTGTTTTGTACAGATGACGATCAACCCTAGATAAGGAATGTTCTGTGTTTGTTTGTCTCTGAGTTTTAGCACACCTGTTCACCCACCACTGCACAGACGGTGTCTTTGATGCTTTATCAGATGGAATACCTCTCCAGCTTGAATTTTTGCTGTCAGAAGTATTACAATGTGAACCTTTAATCCGTCTGTCTGCTTATTTCAACACATGGCAAGAAAAACAAATTGATACAATTTAAGGCCAAGTGGTAAACAATGCAGGCACAAGGGATGGGGGTGTAAGCATGCTGGTCTAGTGCAAAGTCTAGGTCCAAAAGGTTTTTAACAGCTTCTACCCCCAAGCCATTAGACTCCTAAACAGCAAATCAAATGGCAAACTGGACTGTTTGCATTGAACCACCCCCATGTTTACGCTGCTGCTACTCTCTGCTTATTATCTATGCATAGTCACTTTACCTCTACCTACATGTACGTTACCTCGACTAACCTGTGCCCTTCACACAACGACTCTCTACCGGTACCCCCTGTATATAGTCTCACTACTGTTACTTTATCGTTGCTCTTTCATTATTTATTTTAGTGAATACTGTTTATCACTTTTTCTTGACTGCATTGTTGGTTAAGGGATTATAATAAGCATTTCACTGTACCTGGTGTATTCGGTCCATGTGACAAATACATCATTTGATTTGAACTCGCCCCTGCAGGTCCATGTGCTCAACATCCATAGAGTACAACCCTACCTCACACATGAAGCAGTGCTGGCGCTGGTCATCTCCCGTCTGGACTACTGCAACTCGCTGTTGTCTGGGCTCCCCGCTTGTGCCATCAAACCCCTGCGCCTTATCCAGAACACCGCAACCCACCTGGTGTTCAACCTTCCCAAGTTCTCCCATGTCACCCATATCCTCCACACACTCCACTGGCTTCCAGTTCAACCTTCCCAAGTTCTCCCATGTCACCCATCTCCTCCACACACTCCACTGGCTTCCAGTTCAACCTTCCCAAGTTCTCCCATGTCACCCATCTCCTCCACACACTCCACTGGCTTCCAGTTCAACCTTCCCAAGTTCTCCCATGTCACCCATCACCTCCACACACTCCACTGGCTTCCAGTTCAACCTTCCCAAGTTCTCCCATGTCACCCATCTCCTCCACACACTCCACTGGCTTCCAGTTCAACCTTCCCAAGTTCTCCCATGTCACCCATCTCCTCCACACACTCCACTGGCTTCCAGTTGCCTTCGGAGCAGCGAGAATAACTGCCTACCTTCAGGCTCAGCCCAGTCCCAAGTTCTCCTCCGTCCTGGTGGAAACAGCTTCACCCTGAAGCTTTGACAGCAACCTCCATGCCCATCTTCAAAACCATTTGGAACTCTGCCTCTTCAAGGAGTATCTTAAATAATCCCACAGTACCCCCCTCGCACAACCTCCTCAGCCCCCCACACACACACAAAAATAAATAGACTTGTGTGTACTCGCACTTGACCCACCCTTACTGGCTCTGACTTTGCTGATACCTGCTTTATTGATGAAAACGTACTTACTATGACTGTGTGTGGTTGTTCCACCTAGCTATCTTAAGGTGAATGCACTGATAAGAGCATTTGATAAGAGCATTTGCTAAATAACTAACGTAAATGTAATACCAGCTATATTATCTTGTTTCCTTTCTGAAAACATCCCTAATAGGCTTGAGAACTACAGTGAAGCAATAACATTCCAGATAATTTTTCCAGCTCTGTTTTGTGTTCAGCTGAAGGGATGTGCAGGCAGCCGGTCTCTCTCCATAGAGCCACACTGATTTCTCTGTCCTCTGGGACTTACATTTACTGATCAGAGATGAATTCTTCTGGCCAATGAGGCCTGACGGCAGCTCCATCCACCCCTCTATCGGATTACATAACACACATGATGGATAGCAGACAGGAAACCAAGACGGAGAGAAAGTCAGCACCTACATGCTCGCGAGCACACACACACACACACACACACACACACACACACACACACACACACACACACACACTTTGTGATTCTCACTCGAGCACCATGGTGCTCACATTACAGGGGTTAACAGTGGGCTTACAGCTGATTCATAGATGCAGTCCTATAGATCAGTATGTCTGGTTTCATTGTATAGACTTTTCACAATTTGGGGCAAGATGGTAGCCTAGTGGTTAGAGCGTTGGGCCTTGTCAGCTTTTTACCTTGTCAGCTTGGGAATCGAATCCCCGAGCTGACAATGTAAAAATCTGTTGGTCTGCCCCTGAACAAGGCAGTTAACCCACTGTTCCCCAGTAGGCCGTCATTGTAAATAAGAATTTGCTCTTAACTGACTTGCCTAGTTACATTTTTGTAAATGTTTGAATCATGTTAGATGAGTGATCACCAATGGTGGAGGAATGAAACATGGTTCTTTCATCTGGTCCAGACTTGGGTCAAAATGTATTTGTCCTTAATGTACCTGAAGTATTTGAAAGAAAACAAATAGCATTTCAACCCAGACACGGACCTACAGTATGGATCTGGACCTGGGAGTGTATAAGATGGCTTCATGTGTCTGTGTGGCACCCTGTCTGTCTGTAGTAGACGGTCTTCATTAGTTCCCCAGTCCACTGCAGCTCAGACCCTTGTTTTGTTTATCTTCCTCTGACTTTGAGAAAGTTTGTCCCCTGCAGGTTTTGGGTCAGTTTTATTCGGGCACATTTGTGCCCCAGCTGTTTGGACCTGTGTTTGTGTGTGCATTGTCTGTGTATCTTTCAGCCACTGCGCGTGTGTGTGTGTGTGTGTGTTTTGGAGTGAACTACCACTTCAGTGAGTGTTTAATCAGCCTAGTGATAGCCTAGCACAAATGTCCCTGCAGAACTTGTTAGAATTATGTCTAGTCCCTTTTCCGTCACAAAGGAGTTCCATAGGGCTCTGTTACGGGCCCTCTGAGTGGAAAATCTACGCTCTGTTTTAACTGGCACATGAAAAAACAGTGAACTTTAGCAAAAATAAAAGCATTGGTCAGGCAGCTGTGCCAGACAACCTCATGTTAATCAGCTTTGACCTGCGCAGAAGAAACCATCAAATCAATTTAGCAGATGTTATTGTGGGTGTAGCAAAATGCTTGTGTTCCCAGCTCCAACAGTGCAGTAATATCTAACCATACACAACAATACACACCAATCTAAAAGTAAAAGAATGGAATTTTCATTGCCTGTCGCAAAAAGTTTGTCAGTGTCTTGAGGTCTTTGAAGCTCGGCGGTCTGGTCTAGTCCACATTGAGAGCACACTACGTGTATGTGCCGTTTTGTGTTTTTAAACTAGTCTTTATTTTCAGACACTCTTTAACCACACTACTCAGTCCATGGTATTGAGCCGACTTTCTAGTCTAGACTTTCAAATGTGACATGGACCTGAGAAAGAGAGAGAGACACACACACACACACACACACACACACACACAGACCTGTGAGGTTATGGCTAATTAAAGTTGGGAGGGAAGTGTCTTGTCTACTGACACAGACAGGCCTGTTTAGACAGATGGCACCCGCTCTGACCCAACACGTCTATCCAAATAAAAGTGTTTGTGTGTGTGCGTGTTTAGCTTGGAGCTGTTCAGATGACTGTAATGTGCCATAGAGAGTGTCTAGGCGCAGGGCTTTGAAGAACCAGTCCTGTTTTATTTTAGTGCTCGGGGCTGTTTGCATTAAGACGATCCTGTCTGGTTCCATCCAGACACCCAGTTGTGTGTGTCTGTCATACTGATGTCCTCCATCTCTCTTCTCCAGGTCAGATGTACCAGCAGTACCAGTCTCCAGGTGGATACCCTCCCCAGCAGCCAGCACCGCAGCAGCAGTATGGCATGCAGTACCCTGGTAAGACTGACACTTTCCCTCAGAAAAGGTCCAAGAAGGTCATGCTGATCTTATAACAATGGCCCAGACTTTCACAGGAATGATGCTATAAATGTGAAATCGATTACAATCAAAAGTTATGCTGTACTTCTCCCCCCAACTCTCTCTCACTCAGCAGGATGCAACCCCCAGCCCGGCACCCCTCAGCCTCAACAGCAGCAGTTCCAGAACTACCCTGCCCCCACCTCCCAGGCACCCGCCCCCAGCCAGGGCCCAGCCCCCGGCTTTCAGGGAGGCCAACAACAGGCCGCTCCACCCCAGGGTCCCCAGCAGTACCCCCCAGGGGCCTTCCCTCCCCAAAACTACACCTCCCAGGCCAACCAGCCTGCCAACTACAGCCTACCCCCACCTCCCAGTCTGGCCAGGGTTACCAGGCCCGTCCCAGCTACACTCCTCCCCCCGGTAGCAACGTTACCCCCCCCCCTGGGGCGTCCAACCCCTATGCCCGCAACCGGCCCCCCTTCGGCTCGGGCTATGCCCAGCCTGGCCCTGGGTACCGGTAAAAGAGAAGGAACGGAAAACATTATCCACACTGCTCTGTCTCGACCCCTCCACCACCACACACAAACCCATGTTATTGTCTGTGTTCTGTCTTGACCCCACCACCACCACCACACACAAACCCATGTTATTGTCTGCTCTGTCTCGACCCCACCACCACACACACAAACCCATGTTATTGTCTGCTCTGTCTCGACCCCACCACCACACACACAAACCCATGTTATTGTCTGTGTTCTGTCTCGAGCCCTCCACCACCACCACCACACACAAACCCATGTTATTGTCGGTGTTCTGTCTCGACCCCACCACCACACACAAAACCCATGTTATTGTCTGTGTTCTGTCTCGACCCCACCACCACCACACACAAACCCATGTTATTGTCGGTGTTCTGTCTCGACCCCACCACCACCACCACACACAAACCCATGTTATTGTCTGTGTTCTGTCTCGACCCCACCACCACACACACAAACCCATGTTATTGTCTGTGTTCTGTCTCGACCCCTCCACCACCACACACAAACCCATGTTATTGTCTGTGTTCTGTCTCGACCCCTCCACCACCACACACAAACCCATGTTATTGTCTGTGTTCTGTCTCGACCCCACCACCACCACACAAACCCATGTTATTGTCTGCTCTGTCTCGACCCCACCACCACACACACAAACCCATGTTATTGTCTGTGTTCTGTCTCGACCCCACCACCACCACACACAAACCCATGTTATTGTCTGCTCTGTCTCGACCCCTCCACCACCACACACAAACCCATGTTATTGTCTGTGCTCTGTCTCGACCCCACCACCACCACACACAAACCCATGTTATTGTCTGTGTTCTGTCTCGACCCCACCACCACACACACAAACCCATGTTATTGTCTGTGTTCTGTCTCCACCACCACCCCAAACCCATGTTATTGTCCACCACCACCACACACACAAACCCATGTTATTGTCTGCTCTGTCTCGACCCCCCACCACCACACACACAAACCCATGTTATTGTCTGCTCTGTCTCGACCCCACCACCACACACACAAACCCATGTTATTGTCTGTGTTCTGTCTCGACCCCCACCACCACCACACACAAACCCATGTTATTGTCTGTGTTCTGTCTCGACCCCACCACCACACACACAAACCCATGTTATTGTCTGTGTTCTGTCTCGACCCCACCACCACCACACACAAACCCATGTTATTGTCTGTGTTCTGTCTCGACCCCACCACCACACACACAAACCCATGTTATTGTCTGCTCTGTCTCGACCCCACCACCACACACACAAAACCCATGTCTGTGTGTCTCGTGTTCTGTCTCGACCCTCCACCACCACACACAAACCCATGTTATTGTCTGCTCTGTCTCGACCCCTCCACCACCACACACAAACCCATGTTATTGTCTGTGTTCTGTCTCGACCCCCACCACCACACACAAAACCCATGTTATTGTCTGTGTTCTGTCTCGACCCCACCACCACCACACACAAACCCATGTTATTGTCTGTGTTCTGTCTCGACCCCCACCACCACCACCACACACACAAAACCCATGTTATTGTCTGTGTTCTGTCTCGACCCTCCACCACCACACAAACCCATGTTATTGTCTGTGCTCTGTCTCGACCCCATGTTATTGTCTGTTCTGTCTCGACCCCTCCACCACCACACACAAAACCCATGTTATTGTCTGTGTTCTGTCTCGACCCCACCACCACCACACACAAACCCATGTTATTGTCTGTGTTCTGTCTCGACCCCACCACCACCACACACAAACCCATGTTATTGTCTGTGTTCTGTCTCGACCCCACCACCACCACACACAAAACCCATGTTATTGTCTGTGTTCTGTCTCGACCCCACCACCACCACTGTGTTCTGTCTCGACACACAAAAACCCATGTTATTGTCTGTGTTCTGTCTCGACCCCACCACCACCACACACAAACCCATGTTATTGTCTGCTCTGTCTCGACCCCTCCACCACCACACACAAACCCATGTTATTGTCTGTGTTCTGTCTCGACCCCACCACCACACACACAAACCCATGTTATTGTCGGTGTTCTGTCTCGACCCTCCACCACCACACACACAAAAACCCATGTTATTGTCTGTGTTCTGTCTCGACCCCACCCACCACCACACAAACCCATGTTATTGTCTGTGTTCTGTCTCGACCCACCACACACACAAACCCATGTTATTGTCTGTGTTCTGTCTCGACCCTCCACCACCACACACACAAACCCATGTTATTGTCTGCTCTGTCTGTTCTGTCTCGACCCCACCACCACCACACACAAAACCCATGTTATTGTCTGTGTTCTGTCTTGACCCCTCCACCACCACACACAAAACCCATGTTATTGTCCCTGTCTGTGTTATTGTCTGCTCTGTCTCGACCCCACCACCACACACACACAAACCCATGTTATTGTCTGCTCTGTCTTGACCCCACCACCACCACACACACAAACCCATGTTATTGTCTGCTCTGTCTCGACCCCACCACCACCACACACAAAACCCATGTTATTGTCTGCTCTGTCTTGACCCCACCACCACACACAAACCCATGTTATTGTCTGCTCTGTCTTGACCCCACCACCACCACACACACAAACCCATGTTATTGTCTGTGTTCTGTCTCCACCACCACACACCACTGTGCTCTGTCTCGACACACAAACCCATGTTATTGTCTGCTCTGTCTCGACCCCCCACCACCACACACAAACCCATGTTATTGTCTGCTCTGTCTCGAACCACCCATGTTATTGTCTGCTCTGTCTCGACCCCACCACCACCACACACAAACCCATGTTATTGTCTGTGTTCTGTCTCGACCCCACCACCACCACACACAAACCCATGTTATTGTCTGTGTTCTGTCTCGACCCCTCCACCACCACACACAAACCCATGTTATTGTCTGTGTTCTGTCTCGACCCCACCACCACCACACACAAACCCATGTTATTGTCTGTGTTCTGTCTGTCTCGACCCCTCCACCACCACACACAAACCCATGTTATTGTCTGTGTTCTGTCTCGACCCCACCACCACCACACACAAAACCCATGTTATTGTCTGTGTTCTGTCTCGACCCCACCACCACCACACACAAACCCATGTTATTGTCTGTGTTCTGTCTCGACCCCACCACCACACACACAAACCCATGTTATTGTCTGTGTTCTGTCTCGACCCCACCACCACCACACACACAAACCCATGTTATTGTCTGCTCTGTCTCGACCCCACCACCACACACAAACCCATGTTATTGTCTGTGTTCTGTCTCGATTGTTATTGTCTGTGTTCTGTCTCGACCCCACCACCACACACAAAACCCATGTTATTGTCTGTGTTCTGTCTCGACCACCACCACCACCACAAACCCATGTTATTGTCTGTGTTCTGTCTCGACCCCCACCACCACACACAAACCCATGTTATTGTCTGTGTCTGTCTCGACCCCACCACCACCACACACAAACCCATGTTATTGTCTGCTCTGTCTCGACCCCACCACCACACACACAAAACCCATGTTATTGTCTGTGTTCTGTCTCGACCCCTCCACCACCACACACAAACCCATGTTATTGTCTGTGCTCTGTCTCGACCCCACCACCACCACACACAAACCCATGTTATTGTCTGTGTTCTGTCTCGACCCCCACCACCACCACACACAAACCCATGTTATTGTCTGTGTTCTGTCTCGACCCCACCACCACCACACACAAACCCATGTTATTGTCTGTGTTCTGTCTCGACCCCACCACCACACACAAACCCATGTTATTGTCTGCTCTGTCTCGACCCCACCACCACCACACACACAAACCCATGTTATTGTCTGTGTTCTGTCTCGACCCCACCACCACCACACACAAACCCATGTTATTGTCTGTGTTCTGTCTCGACCCCACCACCACCACACACAAACCCATGTTATTGTCTGTGCTCTGTCTCGACCCCCACCACCACCACACAAACATGTTAACCCCTCCACCACCACACACACAAACCCATGTTATTGTCTGTCTGTCTGTCTCCACCACCACACACAAACCCATGTTATTGTCTGCTCTGTCTCGACCCCACCACCACACACAAACCCATGTTATTGTCTGTGCTCTGTCTCGACCCCACCACCACCACACACAAACCCATGTTATTGTCTGCTCTGTCTCGACCCCACCACCACCACACACACACACCCATGTTATTGTCTGTGCTCTGTCTCGACCCCACCACCACCACACACACAAACCCATGTTATTGTCTGCTCTGTCTCGACCCCACCACCACCACACACAAACCCATGTTATTGTCTGTGTCTGTCTCGACCCCACCACCACACACACAAACCCATGTTATTGTCTGTGTTCTGTCTCGACCCCACCACCACCACACACACACCCATGTTATTGTCTGTGCTCTGTCTCGACCCCACCACCACCACACACAAACCCATGTTATTGTCTGTCTCGACCCCACCACCACACACACAAACCCATGTTCTGTTATTGTCTGTGTCTCTGTCTCGACCCCACCACCACCACACACAAACCCATGTTATTGTCTGTGTTCTGTCTCGATGTTATTGTCTGTGTTCTGTCTCGACCCCACCACCACCACACACAAACCCATGTTATTGTCTGTGTCTGTCTCGACCCTCCCACCACCACACACAAACCCATGTTATTGTCTGTGTTCTGTCTCGACCCCACCACCACACACACAAACCCATGTTATTGTCTGTGTTCTGTCTCGACCCCACCACCACCACACAAACCCATGTTATTGTCTGTGTTCTGTCTCGACCCCTCCACCACCACACACAAACCCATGTTATTGTCTGTGTTCTGTCTCCACACACAAACCCATGACTGTGTTCTGTCTCCACCACCACACACAAAACCCATGTTATTGTCTGTGTTCTGTCTCGACCCCACCACCACCACACAAACATTGTCTGCTGTTCTGTCTCGAAACCACATGTTATCTGTCTGTCTCGTTCTGTCTCGTCTCGACCCCACCACCACCACACACAAACCCATGTTATTGTCTGTGTTCTGTCTCGACCCCACCACCACCACACACAAACCCATGTTATTGTCTGCTCTGTCTCGACCCCACCACCACCACACACAAACCCATGTTATTGTCTGTGTCTGTCTCGACCCCACCACCACCACACACAAACCCATGTTATTGTCTGCTCTGTCTCGACCCCCACCACCACACACAAAACCCATGTTATTGTCTGCTCTGTCTCGACCCCACCACCACCACACACAAAAACCCATGTTATTGTCTGTGTTCTGTCTCGACCCCACCACCACCACACACAAACCCATGTTATTGTCTGTGTTCTGTCTCGACCCCACCACCACACACAAACCCATGTTATTGTCTGTGTTCTGTCTCGACCCCACCACCACCACACACAAAACCCATGTTATTGTCTGTGTTCTGTCTCGACCCCACCACCACCACACACAAAACCCATGTTATTGTCTGTGTTCTGTCTCGACCCCACCACCACCACACACAAAACCCATGTTATTGTCTGTGTTCTGTCTCGACCCCTCCACCACCACACACAAACCCATGTTATTGTCTGTGTTCTGTCTCGACCCACCACCACCACAACAAACCCATGTTATTGTCTGTGTTCTGTCTCGACCCTCCACCACCACACACAAACCCATGTTATTGTCTGCTGTCTCTGACCCCGACCCACCACCACACACAAACCCATGTTATTGTCTGTGTTCTGTCTCGACCACCACCACACACAAACCCATGTTATTGTCGGTGTTCTGGCTCGAGCCCTCCACCACCACACACAAACCCATGTTATTGTCGGTGGTCTGGCTCGAGCCCTCCACCACCACACACAAACCCATGTTATTGTCTGTGTTCTGTCTCGTTATTGTCTGTGTTCTGTCTCGACCACCACCACACACAAAAACCCATGTTATTGTCTGTGTTCTGTCTCGACCCCACCACCACCACACACAAACCCATGTTATTGTCTGTGTTCTGGCTCGAGCCCACCACCACCACACACAAACCCATGTTATTGTCTGTGTTCTGTCTCGACCCCACCACCACACACAAACCCACTGTGTTCTGTCTCGACACCAAACCCATGTTATTGTCTGTGTTCTGTCTCGACCCCACCACCACACACACAAACCCATGTTATTGTCTGTGTTCTGTCTCGACCCACCACCACACACAAAACCCATGTTATTGTCTGCTTCTGTCTCGACCCCACCACCACCACACAAACCCATGTTATTGTCACAAACCCACAAACCCATGTTATTGTCTGTGCTCTGTCTCGACCCCACCACCACACACACAAACCCATGTTATTGTCTGTGTTCTGTCTCGACCCCCACCACCACACACACAAACCCATCCACCACCACACACAAACCCATGTTATTGTCTGCTCTGTCTCGACCCCTCCACCACCACACACAAACCCATGTTATTGTCTGTGTTCTGTCTCGACCCCTCCACCACCACACACAAACCCATGTTATTGTCTGCTCTGTCTCGACCCCACCACCACACACACAAACCCATGTTATTGTCTGTGTTCTGTCTCGACCCCACCACCACCACACACAAACCCATGTTATTGTCTGTGTTCTGTCTCGAGCCCTCCACCACCACACACAAACCCATGTTATTGTCTGTGCTCTGTCTCGACCCCACCACCACACACACACACCCATGTGTTATGGCCCTGTTATTTGAAATTCAATGTTCCCTACCCACACCCTATGTGTCTGTCATCAGGATGGGCTCAATTTAAGTTGAAGGCAGTCAATTCAGGAAGTTAACTAAAATGTACAAGTCAATAATAAAAAAGGGCATTTTCAATGACTTCTCAATAAACTGAAAAGTCAAAGTTATTTATTTCAAAATGTTTTTAAATGTTTTAATTTCTAATTGTCAGTTGAAATAGTGCTCAACACTGGTGAACATGTCGTCAGTCTGTAAGCACACCCAGCTGGGAGAACAAAACAGGCTGAAATATGAAGGCTGTCTTATTATCATCATCATCTGACTTTATCTTTCTGGTCTGACAGCTGTAAATGCACCTGTATCCGCTGGTCAACAGATGATGTTGATTCGTATTGCATTTTTACTGATCTTTTGAGGATATAGTTTGCTGAGTGTCAACAGATGCTTCTATGAAAATGGTGTTCATCCCCTTTTTTTTAATATATTTTTTTTAAATACTTTTTTTACAACTCGTTTTTATCAACGCCATGTTGGTATTATGTCGTGTCATGGAATCTGCCCCTCGCTTGAGTACAATATGGGAGGTGTAGTTTTGACCTTCCAGAAGGGTCCTACCATGTTTAGCCTCTTAGATCACCTCCTTATGGTTTATCACTCTCTTTTTTTCCTCAATGGTTTGTATTAATATATCAGTCAGATGTTCCACCTTGAAGTGTCATTTAGTTTGTTTAAACTGTAACATTTTCTCTAAAACCCAATAAAGGTTTTGAAACCTTGAAGTCTATCATTGTTTTGATTCTTTCTCTCCCTCACTCCTTCCCTCACACTGTGGTTTGTGAGTTCACGGCTCCGTGTTGAGCTTGGCTTCCGAGAGCCTTTCGTATCCCACCAGAGTGGATTTGGAAAAGTGTGGTAATGCTGCTGTTGCTGTTTGTTTTCCTAATCGGGCTTTGTGGTTGGCTGGGATGTGTGGTGAGGGAGTGTGTGGTAGGTCCCTCAGCTCTGCCTGTCTGCAGTCAGAACTAATGGAGAAATGAGTGAAACGGGGCATGTGTTGATGATTTGTGTGGGTGTGTGTGTGTGACATATGAACACACACTTTCATATGTGCACAATGCATTTACAACCAATTTGAGTCGTAGAAGTAGTAAAAACAGAACCATACTTAAGGATTTATTGTTGAAAATAGATACAGAAATGGTTGTACATATCTGGAACAATCTATAAACACTTTTCCCCAAAACAATTGGGTTGAAAATACAACTGCAGCCATTTGTGAGCAACTGTACAAAATGTTAAATGTAATCTTTGTTTGGTTGTTTCCACACTAAAAGAAGCCTTTATGTACATGTTATATAATATTTAAACTCAGACGAACAGGTTGTGCTAACAAAACTGTAGAAAACAATCCAAGGCTAAAAACAAAGAGTTTTGTCAGTGAGGGGAAATGTTCTGAATGTTGTAGGTAGAAATGTAACGTATAGAACTGACATAATTCCTCATCCTACAAACCCAATACGTTCCATCTGAACATTCTGCAATGGTGCACCCCACCGAACACGCCCCAGAGGTGGACAATTGTGGTCACTTGCAATGAGCTTAGGACCACATCCACATAACGGATTCCTGGCAATCATTCTCCAAATTGAGATGAGTTGAAGTTAGAAAATTGAAGATGAAAGAACAAAGCCTATCCTTATGCTGTTCATTCCAACTGAGTGAATCCCAGTATCTGATGATTTTATCTCTACTTAATATTTGGACATTCATTGGCTAAAGAACCCATTCAGGTGCTTTTCCAAGTGATTAACACACTTCTAGTCTGTGGAACCGCCTTGCTTTGTAAACTTAATGTTGAGACTTGATAGTAGTTCAGAAATATTGTTCTTTCACATCATATACATATTTAATACTTTCATATTGTGCAAACCGCAACTGTTAATCCCACAGGACCAATCAAGAAAGGGTATGGAGTATAGACAGTATCTGTATGAGTGAAAACTAATGCTTTTGTAGCAACCATTTTAACAGACTGGCCAATAGAAACCACAAGGTACATGAATAACAACTGCTTGATAAATAAAACCATACACATTATTACATTTTCAGGGAGCCAGCTTCCCAACAGTTTCCAGTGTTCATATTTAATGAAGCACTCTGAAACACCTTTTACCAACTTCTCTTCCTTGTTTACAGGTTGAGTATTTTCTCATGTTGTCGTGATTGATAAATAGTGAGATGAGATTTAAGGAGATATGACAAATGTGCCTAACAGAGTTCGTGACAAGTATGGTCCTGTACACTTTTATACAATGGAATGAGGGCTGTTGCCATCTGACAAATAGATAGTCAGAAAGGTGCATCTCCATGGTAACAGAGAAGCCCACCTCCCCTCAGGCTTCCTCAGTCCTCCTTTCAGCCTGGTAAAATAATCCCTCTTTCAGTCAGGCATCTTTCTGGCCACCTCCTTGGTGGAGGGGTCTTACCATTTCCCAGGTATGGGTGTTCCACACTCGTACCAGCCGACATAGGTGGCATGCGAGTTCCCTCCGATCTGGCCGAAGTTGACCGGTTCCTGACGCATAGCCCGGTAGAAACCTGAGACATGAGAGCAAAAGGATAATGAGAAACTTTCTTTTAAAAATGGTTTGGAATGTGAATGGTCTTTTAACATAGTCTAGAGATCATGTTTTCCCATAGTTAACCCTGAAACAGAAATCTTTAGTAGTCATTGAAAAGTGAACAAGAAACCATGGTCATGGACACCTGTACAAGTGGTTCTCTGTCACTGATCTTTCTAATGGGGCCCAGTTGATGGTACTCTACCTGATCGGCTGGGAAGCTGGTCGGCCAGTAGCTGGCTGCCTGTTCGTCCGTCCAGGAAAGAATCTACAAACTGGCAGTGGTCCTCCCCATGACCAGTCTGGTCCCCGATGTTGTAGAACTTGCCTGCACAGGGTCAAAGGTTATGGCTCTGTATGATGCTATAGGTTAAATAATGTTGTTTGAGATTATATAATTTTAGTTAGTTACACCTCGTTCAGAATTCCATTGTATCCTTTAGTCATACGTACACAAGTCCTTTATAGTCATACGTACACAGAGACAAGGCAATATAAACAGAGGAAAACAGACATACACTGAGTGTACAAAACATTAGGGACACCTTCCTAATATTAAGTTGTCCCCCTTTTTGCCCTCAGAACAGCCTCAAGTCATCGGGGCATGGACTCTACAAGGTGTCAAAAGTGTTTTTCAGGGATGCTGGCCCATGTTGACCTCAATACTTTCCACAGTTGTGTCAAGTTGGTTGGATGTCCTTTAGGTGGTGGACCATTTTTAATATACTCACAGGAAACTGTTGAGCATGAAAAACTCAGCAATTTAGCAGTTCTTGACAAATCCGTTGCGCCTGGCACCTACTACCATACTCCGTTCAAAGGCACTTAAATATTTTGTCTTCCCCATTCACCATCTAAATGGCACACTCACACAATCCATGTCTCAATTGTCTCAAGGCTTAAAATTCTTCTTTAACCTGTCTCCTCCCCTTAATCTACACTGATTGAAGTGTAGATTACGTAACATCAATAAGAGATCATACACTCTTTGAAAAAGGGTTCAAAAGGGTTCTGCAGTTGTCCCCATAGGAGAACCCGTTTTGGTTCCAGATAGAACTCTTTTGGTTTCCATGTAGAACCCTCTGTGGAAAGGGTTTTACATGGAACCCAAAAGGGTTCTACCTGGGACCAAAAGGGGTTCTTCAAAGGGTTGTCTTATGGGAACAGCGAAAGAACCCTTTTTAGTTCTAGATAACACCTTTTTTCTAAGAGTGGAGCATTCACCTGGATTCACCTGGTCAGTCTATGTCATGGAAAGAGCAGGTGTTCTTAATGTTTTGTACACTCAGTGTATACTGTGACTTCGGAAACTATTCAGACCCCTTGACTTTTTCCACATTTTGTTTGTTACAGCCTTATTCTAAAATGGATTAAATAAAACTGTTTCCTCAGCAATCTACAAACAATACCCCAAAATGACTAAGCGAAAACAGGTTTTTAAACAGTTTTGCAAATGTATTTAAAAAATAACAGAAATACCTGGATTACATAAGTATTCAGACCCTTTGCTATGAGAATCGAAATTGAGCTCAGGTGCATTCTGTCCATTGATCATCCTTCAGATGTTTCTACAACTTGATTGGAGTCCACTTGTGGTAAATTCAATTTATTGGACATAATTTGGCTAGGCACACACCTGTCTATATAAGATCCCACAGTTAACAGTGCATGTCAGAGCAAAAACCAAGCCATGAGGTCGAAGACATTTTCCGTAGAGCTCTGAGACAGGATTGTGTCGAGGCATAAACCTGGGGAAGGCTACCAATACTTTAATGCAGCATTGAATGTCTCCAAGAACACAGTGGCCTCCATAATTATTAAATGGAAGAAGTTTGGAACCACCAAGACTCTTCCTAGAGCTGGCTGCCAGGTCAAACTGAGAAATCGGGGGAGAAGGGCCTTGGTCAGGGAGGTGACCAAGAACCTGATGGTCAGTCTGACAGAGCTCTAGAGTTGCTCTGTGGAGATGGGAGGACAACCATCTCTGCAGCACTCCATCAATTAGGCCTTAATGGTAGAGTGCCAGAATGCTAAGTGTCACGTCTGGAGGAAACCTGGCGCCATCCCTACAATGAAGCATGGTGGTGGCAGTATCATGCTTTGGGGATGTTTTTCAGCAGCATGGGCTGGGAGACTAGACTGGATCGAGGGAAAGATGAACAGAGGAAAGTACAGAGAGGTCCTTGATGAAAACATGGTCCTGGACATCAGACTGGGGCGAAGATTTACCTTCCAACAGGACAACAACCCTAAGCACACAGCCAAGACAACGCAAGAGTGGCTTCGGGATAAGTCTCTGAATGTCCTTGAGTGGTCCAGCCAGAGCCCAGACTTGAACCCGATCGAACAATTCTCGAGAGATCTGAAAATAGCTGTGCAGCAACGCTCCCTATCCAACCTGACAGAGATTGAGAGGATCTGCAAAGAAGAATGCAAGAAACTCCCCAAATACAGGTGTGCCAAACTTGGTAGTGTCATACCCAAGAAGACTCGAGGCTGTAATCGCTGCCAAAGGTGATTCGACAATGTACTGAGTAAACAGTCTGAATACTTTTATATTTTTAATAAATGTGGAAACATTTCTACAAACAAGTTTTTGCTTTGTCATTATGGGCCATTGTGTGTAGATTGATATGAGAAAAAAACTGTGTCTCACCAGGGTCGGGTAGGTTACTTTCTAAATGTAATCCATTACAGTTACTAGTTACCTGTCCAAAATTGTAATCAGTAACGTTACTTTTGGATTACCCAAACACAGTAACATAATCTGATTACATTCAGTTACGTTTAGATTACTTTCCCCTTAAGAGGCATTAGAAGAAGACAAAAATGTATGTTACCAATTGAACCACATCTATTGATTTATGCTGCAATGTTAAAATTTACATAGCTGGCCACATATAGATGTTACATTTGACTTTGTGCATTGTTTGTGTGGGCTTCTTCTAACCCATCGCTTTCTACTACATATAAAAATACGTTAAACTTTGGTTTTTAATGTAAAAATATAATTTAATCAGAATTCCAGTCATTCCAATAAATGTTATACCCCTTGATCTTCAAGAAAGGACTTAGAAATATGGAAGTATAGATTAGCCAAATTGTTTTACCTGAGCATAACCCCAAAACTTAGCCAGCTCTTCACTGTTATTTATGATTTTGTTGTCATGGAGGACTGATTGATTCGAGTTGAAAAATAAATGCTGTCCTCATGGAGTGGCATGCTTTGAGCACTACTGAAATGTGCTATTTACATGTGAAAAATGAATGCCATATGCTACATTGCTATAGGCCTATTTAACATTTTGTTGGTGACACTTTGATATCTTAATAATATGCAGCTGTTTAAAGGGCAAATCCACAGATGAAACAGTAACAAAACCGCACCCCGCCTCTGTTTTGGTAAAAAGCTGAGGGATGGGTCTGGAGAAATGTAACCACTCTCAGATTAATAGTCAGAGCTATGGACGCGATGATATCAAAATTATTGTTTGAACCATGTTATGAGGCTATACAGTGTTTGTTTATGTTTACAATGTTTACAAACATTGGGGGAAAACAAGCTTATATTTTGGGTTCTCATGGTGGGACAGTTGAACTAAGCTCATGAGGCATGTGAAGTTATATTCTTCAAGAATCAATTGATATATAATTTATAAGTCCAAAAATGGATGTAGCAACTACAGATTGCTCCTTTAAGTCTATCAAAAGTGAGTTTGAGTTTGAACACGTGTCCATTAGGCCTATGGATAAGAAAAAATAGTATCAGCATGAATTAGATTGAGCAATAAAAAAACAGTTTTATGCCATAGGCTGGGATCCACACTATGCAGCTGTTTCATTAGCATATGTTTTACTGGCTGTCCATTGGTTTCAAAAACAATGATTGAGAGGCAGCTTAAACCTCTTGAATTCAACCATTATTGGGTTCAAATACACATTTAGATTTGTGAACAGCCATCCACCACAACCACCGTAATGTGCAAATAGCTAAATGAGAGAACAGCAGTATGATTCACATCAATGCGCTATGTAGATGACAATAAGTGATATCCGTATCGCCATGGACTACACTGCTGTCATCCTTACCTCCAAGTGTTTATTCAAGTTGGATCATGTTTGGATGCCGACAGCAGTCGTACCATTGGAAGGACATGGCTTGGACTGGAGCTTACAAAAGCCCTTTCCTGCTCTTTTCCCGCAATCCATCAAACCCATTTGGTGTGTCATCATAGTGGTCTCTGAATTCTGGTCAGACACGCTCAGGTGGAAAAAATTTAAACATGCACCGTTTTTCAATGCTGATTTGAATGCCATTGAGAAAACAGGTGTCAAATATTTTTTTTCTCGCAAACCTCCTTTCTGAACTTAAAAGCTATCCTCGATGTAATCGTCTAATTTTTCAAAAGTATCTGTAATCTGATTACAATATTTTTGCTGGTAATGTAACGGTTTACATGTAATCCATTACTGCCCAAACCTGGCTGTAACCTACTGTAACCTATCAACATTTGGAAGAAGTCAAGTGGTCTGAATAATTTCCCAAGGCAACCCTCTTACTATACTATACTATACTGACCATTGAGCGAGTCGCTCATGTAGATTTTGTATCTAAGGGAGTTGCATAGCTGGATGCCCACAAACTTGCGGTACCAGGTCCTCTTCACGTACTGCTTCCCGTTACACTCCGAGTAGGAGTCTGCCTTGAAGGGGAACTGTGTCCATATAGCAGCTTTACCTGGAGGCAGGAGAGAGAATATATTTAAGGATTCATTTGACACTATGGCACAGAGAACGGGACATAAACTATGGAAGAAAAATGATTGTGAACATGACATACTGAGTCCACTCACCTGAGACATTCTCACTCACCCGTGGGTCCGCTATGGAGGAGAGAGTGAAAGAGAGAAAACATCATTAGTCACACATCAGTCCATTATTACCGCATTAATACAGTAATAAACAATACTTGCACATGGACAGCTACATAGTCATGTCCCTCCCAGTCTGATTTCACTACAGGGCAAAGAGCCTTTGGTCCAATCACTCCTCTTTATCAGTGTTGGAGATCAATCCAGCTCAGTCACTCTTATTTCTGTTTGGACACAATATTGCTGTGAATGTTAGTTAATTGATTTCATTAGTGTGCATAACGGATATGATATGAATCCCAAAATCCAGTCCATCTGTAGCTATTATGTGACTATGACTGATGTTGAAGCTGTCAAATCGTTGAGCAGCTGCTCTTGTCACGAAGCCACACCCTCCCTCTCAGGTTAGAAGTTCAGAACGAGAAAGTGTAGGCTAGTTAGAAAAAATGACGCTCAAATTGAAATTCATTAAACAAAATACTGAAGATTTCGATCAGCCTGAGGGAGGTGTAGATTACATTGCACATTCCAGTGTTCCTTATGGAGGTGTAGATTACATTGCACATTCTAGTGTTCCTTATGGAGGTGTAGATTACATCTCACATTCCAGTGTTCCTTATGGAGGTGTAGATTACATCTCACATTCCAGTGTTCCTTATGGAGGTGTAGATTACATCTCACATTCCAGTGTTCCTTATGGAGGTGTAGATTACATCTCACATTCCAGTGTTCTTTATGGAGGTGTAGATTACATCTCACATTCCAGTGTTCCTTATGGAGGTGTAGATTATATCTCACATTCCAGTGTTCCTTATGGAGGTGTAGATTACATCTCACATTCCAGTGTTCCTTATGGAGGTGTAGATTACATTGCACATTCCAGTGTTCCTTATGGAGGTGTAGATTATTGCACATTCCAGTGTTCCTTATGGAGGTGGAGATTACATCTCAAATTCAAGTGTTCCTTATGGAGGTGTAGATTACATCTCACATTCCAGTGTTCCTTATGGAGGTGTAGATTACATTGCACATTCCAGTGTTCCTTATGGAGGTGGAGATTACATCTCAAATTCCAGTGTTCCTTATGGAGGTGTAGATTACATCTCACATTCCAGTGTTCCTTATGGAGGTGGAGATTACATCTCAAATTCCAGTGTTCCTTATGGAGGTGTAGATTACATCTCACATTCCAGTGTTCCTTATGGAGGTGGAGATTACATCTCACATTCCAGTGTTCCTTATGGAGGTGGAGATTACATTGCACATTCCAGTGTTCCTTATGGAGGTGTAGATTATATCTCAAATTCAAGTGTTCCTTATGGAGGTGTAGATTACATCTCACATTCCAGTGTTCCTTATGGAGGTGTAGATTATATCTCACATTCCAGTGTTCCTTATGGAGGTGTAGATTACATCTCACATTCCAGTGTTCCTTATGGAGGTGTAGATTACATCTCACATTCCAGTGTTCCTTATGGAGGTGTAGATTACATCTCACATTCCAGTGTTCCTTATGGAGGTGTAGATTACATCTCACATTCCAGTGTTCTTTATGGAGGTGTAGATTACATCTCACATTCCAGTGTTCCTTATGGAGGTGTAGATTACATCTCACATTCCAGTGTTCCTTATGGAGGTGGAGATTACATTGCACATTCCAGTGTTCCTTATGGAGGTGTAGATTACATCTCAAATTCAAGTGTTCCTTATGGAGGTGTAGATTATATCTCACATTCCAGTGTTCCTTATGGAGGTGTAGATTACATCTCACATTCCAGTGTTCCTTATGGAGGTGTAGAATACATCTCACATTCCAGTGTTCTTTACGGAGGTGTAGATTACATCTCACATTCCAGTGTTCCAACTTGTACCTGTCTAGGACTGGGGTTCCGCAAACGGAACTTCAAACCTCAGATTTCCCACTTCCTGTTTGGATTTTTTCTCAGGGTTTTGCCTGCTTTATGAGTTCTGTTATACTCACATACATCATTCAAACAGTTTTAGAAACTTCAGAGTGTTTTCTATCCAATACGAATAATAATATGCATATATTAGCATCTGGGACAGAGTAGGAGGCAGTTTACTCTGGGCACACTATTCATCCAAAAGTGAAAATGCTGCCCCCTATCCCAAAGAAGTTTTTAACAAGGCTGCATGGGATGTATCTTAATGTGACTCTGTGCAGCCAATGGTAATGTCCCCTTTAGGTACACTGAACAAAAATATAAATGCCACATGCAACAATTTCAAAGATTTGACTGAGTAACAGTTCATATAACGAAATCAGTCAATTGAAATGAATTCATTAGGCCCTGATCTATGTATTTCACAACTGGGATACAGATATGCATCTGTTGGTCACATATATCTTAATATCAGAAAGCCAGTCAGTATCTGGTGTGACCATCATTTGCCTCATGCAGCATGAAATCTCCTTCGCAAGCCTGTTGAATGTTTTCCCACTTGGGGAGAAACTAGAACACGCTGTCGAACACATCGATCCAGAGCACTCCAAACATGCTCAATGGGTGAAATGTCTGGTGAGTATGAAGGCCATGGAAGAACTGGGACACTGTCAGCTTCCAGGAGTTGTGTACAGATCCTTGCGACATGGGGCCGTGCATTATCATGCTGAAACATGAGATGATGACAGCGGATGAATGTCACGACAATGGGCCTTTAGGATCTCGTCATTGTATCTCTGTGCATTCAAACTGTCATCGATAAAATGCAATTGTGTTCGTTGTCCTTAGCTTATGCCTGCCCATACCATAACCCCACTCCCACCATGGGGCACTCGGTTCACAATGTTGACATCAGCAAACCGCTCGCCCACACGACGCTGTCTGCCGTCAGCCCAGTACAGTTGAAACGCTGATTCATCCATGAAGAGCACACTTCTCCAGCATGCCAGTGGCCTTCAAAGGCGACTATTTGCCCACTGAAGTCGGTTACGACGCAGAAATGCAGTCAGGTCAAGACCCTGGTGGGGACAATGAGCACACAGATGAGCTTCCCTGGAACGGTTTCTGCAGTTTGTGCCAAAATTCTCTGGTTGTGCAAACCCACAGTTTCATCAGCTGTCTGGGTGACTGGTCTCAGACGATCCTGCAGATGAAGAAGCCGCATGTGGAGGTCCTGGGCTGGCATGGTTCCACATGGTCTGCAGTTGTGAGGCCGGTTGGACGTACCCAAAATCTCTAAAATGACATTGGAGGCGGCTTATGGTAGAGAAATGAACATTCAATTCTCTGGCAACAGCTCTGGGAGACATTCCTGCAATCAGCATGCCAATTGCAAGCTCCCTCAAAATTTGAGACACGAGGCATTGCGTTGTGTGACAAAACTGCACATTTTAGTGGCCTTTTATTGTCCCCAGCACAAAGTGTACCTGTATATTGATCACACTGTTTAACCTGCTTCTTGTATAATGCCAGGAGCCACTTGTGGATTTGACAGCTCTAACGCAGTTCCACCTCCGACACCGCCAAAACAACCTCTATGCCGATGTCGGCAAAAGTGGATCTGATTGAATAGAGCACTAAACCTAACTATTACCAACATGATCAAGTCCCCAAACACCCCCCTCGCAAAGTTGCACCCTGGTAATAGTTGTCCATCTCTTCCTGGAGACTAGTGTGTGTTGTTGTTTGATTAGAGGAGTGATGAAAAGCCTGACAGACAGACAGGACCGATAGGTCTCGACCAGACATGACCCAGTGCTCGCCAAGGTTACCAAAACGGAAAAGGCATGTTGGAGTCACAACAGTCTTATTGCACACCTCTGACATGCTAGGCCATGCTAATAGTGAGCAGCTAATTACACATCTATTGGCCAAAGGTTAATACCATGAGCAAGAAACTAATTAGCGACACGTCTGAAAAGCATGTGATATCAGTGTTTGATACAGCACTTAGAGTCGGAGCCAAGCTAATGCAAAGTATTCAAGTTGAAACAGTAAGATTGTTATTCAAGTTTTTTTTAACTAATTTACTGGCCCAGCCAATGGGACTCTATAATGCCAACAGTGGGAATTGTGGTCCGAGGTCACGGTTCTGATTTATGGTCCCTTTTGCATGGTTTCCATCAACGGTTAACATTTGGATATGGGAATGGAAAGCTGATCATAGATATATCCATGCCCAATGGGCACTTCTATCTGGAGCTGGCCTCCATTCCGGCTCCATTATGGAAGTGTATTCAGACATACTGGCCGCTCTGATATTGCTCAATCCATATAATTATATATTCTTAATACATAGTCTTAATTCATCATCTCTTTACTGAGATTTTTGAGCATTGGGTATATGTTGTAGAATTGTTAGATATTACGTGTTAGATATTACTGCACTGTCGGAGCTAGAAACACAAGCATTTCGCTACACCCACAATAACTGCCAAACACGTGTATGTGACCAATAACATTTGATTTGATACAGTGGAGTCCATTTTGGCTCTAAACCTACCTGACTCTGTGTTGAACGACACCGCCTCACTGGCAGGCCCTTCCCCAAGCTCATTCTTGGGTTTTACTTTGAACTCGTAACTGAAAAAGGAAAGAGAAAAAGTCAGCATGATGTTAAACCAGCTCAGTCATTCCAAAATCTCCTTTTTATATACAGAACTTTCTATTCCGATCGCCATGGTGAGATAGCTTTCCCAGCAAAGGAATGTAAACGGGAGATTCCACATCACAGGAGGCTGCTGAGGGGAGGATGGCTCATAATAATGGCTGGAATGGAGTGAATGGAATGGTATCAAACACATGGAAACCGTGCGTTTGACGTATTTGATACCATTCCATTAATTCCAGTCCAGCCATTACTATGAGCCCGTCCTCCCCAATTATGGTGCCACCAGCCACCTGTGTTTCACGTACACAAAAAGAAACCTTAGTTACACTTGTTCGATATAATCTTAAACTTTGTGGAGCTTGAGTTTATATTCCACCCTTCTCCAGCACTATGAGACTTAATATTTGTATTCTCTACAGCCCTGAGCAGAGGCTAGTGCTTGCTCATGGCCCCCCTCTCCCTTTCTCTACTTCTCCATCTCCCTCTCTCTCTTGCTCTTTCTCTTTCTCTCTGCCTCTCTCTCCTATTCTCTCTCTCACACAGACACACACACACAGAGACTCTCTCACTTAAACACACACACATACACACACATACATTCACACTCTCTCACTTAAACACACACACACACACACACACACACACACTTTGCTAATGGCTGTTCCATAAAGTATGTGATGTTCAGATGTTGTGGTGGGTGAAACAGACCCAGCCGAGGATAAGGTTCTGGTTAATCTGGTTTATTCTATAAATCTCTAACTCCCAGCCAACACCAATATCAGGATCGAACATAATTAGAAACACAATGAACCTTCCCAACCCAACCCTGCTCCAGCAAGCCTCCACACACCACATAAAAACAAACACAGACACAAACCTGCTCTCTGGTTTTAAATTCTCCACAGCAGTGTGAGTCTGGTTGGTAGTCAGGATGGACACCTCTTCTCCATTGGGTCCTTGGGTCCTTGAAATGACCTCATACTCTGATCAAACGAGAAGCAGCAAATCCACACAACATGTTTAATTATATATTTACAACCTCATTGATATCATACATATGTGATTTATGTGTCTTAACGAGGCAAATATAACATTTAAAGACAGGACTCTGAGGATTTGGGTGCGGTTGACAAGGACTGGGCCAAAGAAAGCGTTCTGAAAATATGTTGTCGCAACACTCCACCTCCACGACATGTTCTTACTGTAGAGTTATCCTGATGGAGCACAGATGGAGTTTCAGGATGTTATTAAAAGACCCATTGTAATAGAGTCTTATGAGTTAGGACTTCACTCTTCAATAACCTAGAGAGCATTATGAACCTCTGCGCATGTGCTCTTGCACGCACGCACGCACGCACGCACGCACGCACGCACACACACACACACACACACACACACACACACACACACACACACACACACACTAGTATACACGCACACACACGTATACGCACACAACCATACAGTGGGGCAAAAAAGTATTTAGTCAGCCACCAATTGTGCAAGTTCTCCCACTTAAGAAGAAGAGAGAGGATTGTAATTTTCATCATAGGTACACTTCAACTAGGACAGACAAAATGAGAAAAAAAATCCAGAAAATCACATTGTAGGATTTTTAATGAATTTATTTGCAAATTATGGTGGAAAATAAGTATTTGGTCAGTTACAGGTCTCACAGACCTGTAACTTCTTCTTTAAGAGGCTCCTCTGTCCTCCACTCGGTACCTGTATTAATGGCACCTGTTTGAACTTGTTATCACTATAAAAGACACCTGTCCACAACCTCAAACAGTCACACTCCAAACTCCACTATGGCCAAGACCAAAGTGCTGTCAAAGGACACCAGAAACAAAATTGTAGACCTGCACCAGGTTGGGAAGACTGAATCTGCAATAGGTAAGCAGCTTGGTTTGAAAAAATCAACTGTGGGAGCAATTATTAGGAAATGGAAAACATACAAGACCACTGATAATCTCCCTCGATCTGGGGCTCCACGCAAGATCTCCCCCCTTGGGGTCAAAATGATCACAAGAACGGTGAGCAAAAATCCCAGAACCACACGGGGGGACCTAGTGAATGACCTGCAGAGAGCTGGGACCAAAGTAACAAAGCCTACCATCAGTAACACACTACGCCTCCAGGGACTCAAATCCTGCAGTGCCAGACGTGTCCCCCTGCTTAAGCCAGTACATGTCCAGGCCCATCTGAAGTTTGCTAGAGAGCATTTGGATCAGGGGTGTCAAACTCAAATACCCAGTGGGCCAAAATGTAAAGCCTGAATAAAGTCACGGGCCAACATTGAACAAATTAACCTTTTAATATGGACCCAAACAAGTTTTGCTTTAACATTGAATATGGAACAAGCATCGCTTATTACCATACAATATATGATTTAATAGTGGAGACATGCAAAATCGAATTTCAAATGAAAAAACACATCAATGGCATTCATTTATTAAATAAATAAAATTTAAATAAAAATTGTATGCCTCTTTTCTATTTGCAGCCTTCTGATTTAAATACCAAAATCAACTTTTTCCACTGGCTAATAATTTTACAAATAAAATGATAATAAATCAATCAACCATTCAAGCCCATGCCTTGTAGCAAGAAAAAGTGCATAAAGAAAACGTTAATTATTGCACACTGGTCTAATCTGATGTGCCCAAGCCAGATACCTGGCATCTCTTCTTGGATGCTAGTTGATCAATGTCTGGGCTCAAGCTCTGAGCTGAAGAAATCCTCAGTATCGAGCGAAGATGTTCATCAGTCAGACGTCTCCTGTGAGTTGTTTTGGTCATCTTCATCGAGGAGAAAAGTTGCTCGCATAGATAAGTGCTGCCGAACATGGAGAGCATCTGAGCAGCTTGGGTGCGGAGCTGAGGCATTGTGTCAGGGATGAACCGTGGAAACTGTGCGGCGCCCACAGCATCATACTTTGACTTCAGCGTGTCGTTGCACTGGAGTTCAATCAGCTCCATTTGGATGTTGGTTGGTGCATTTTCCACATCAACTGCGAAGGGATTACTAAGCAGTTCAAACTTGCATTGCTGGGCATCGAAGTCGGCAAATCGCCGGCTAAACTCAGCGGCGAGAACACTGAGTTTTTCAGCAAACTGTGCGCATGGGAACACGGCGGTAGAGATCTGCGCTTTTATGGATTGGCAGCAGGGAAAATGGCAAGGGTTTCCTTGCAGCATCTGATTCTCCCACAGGCACAGTTTAGTTTTGAAGGCCCTCACTGCAGCGTACATGTCTGTGATGATGCGCCCCCGCCCCTGAAGCTGCAGGTTCAGCGCATCGAGATGGCTCGAGATGTCACAGAGAAAGGCCAGCTCACACAGGAACTTTTGCTCTCGGAGCTCTGCTGTATCCTTCCCTTTGGTTTCCAGGAATTTACATATTTCCTCACGCAGCTCGAAACATCTGTTCAGTACTTTTCCTCTGCTTAGCCATCTCACCTCTGTGTGATATGGCACGTCTGCGTATTCCGAACCACACTCCTCCAGAAAATATTTAAACTGCCGGTGATTTAGACCTTTGGCTCTTATAAAGTTAACTACCTGTGTTACTGTGGTCATAACATGTTCCATCTTTAGGGCTTTGGCACACAGTGCTTCCTGATGTATGATGCAGTGGTAAACAGTTAGCTCACCTGCACAGTTCTCTTCCCGCATCTTCTCCCGAACCATGCCCACCAGTCCACTCTTTTTACCGCACATCGCTGGCGCACCATCTGTCGTTAATCCAACAAGTTTATCCCACGGCAGCTTTATTTCAGTTACACATTTGGAAACCTCCTCAAAGATTTCCTTTCCTGTGGTTGTGCCATGCATTGATTTGAATCCTAATAGCTCCTCCGTAACACACAGATTTGAGTCCACTCCACGGATGAAGACTGACAGCTGAGCAGTATCAGATGCGTCGCAGCTCTCATCCACAGCGAGGGAGAACGCAACAAAATCTTTTCCCTTTTCCATCAGCTGGTCATACAGATTGGTGGCAAGATCACATGTGCGATCAACTACTGTGTTCCTGCTCAGGCTCACGTTTGAAAATGCTTGTTTTTTCTCTGGGCATACGAGGTCACAAACCTTCATCATGCACTTTTTCATGAACTCTCCCTCATTAAAGGGCCGGGCTGATTTTGCGATCTCTGCTGCCACTATATAACTAGCCTTTACAGCAGCCTCGCTTTGTGATGTGGCTTTTTTAAACATATTCTGATGTGAAACCAAACTTCTTTTCATCTCCTCTACTTTCTGGCTCCTTTGAGTCATGTCCAGGTCCTTGTATTTGTCATGGTGTTTCGTTTCATAGTGTCATCTAATGTTGTACTCCTTACTTACAGCCACGTTGACTCCACAAACAAGACAAACAGGTTTGTCTTTTACATATGTAAACAGATATTCTGCCTCCCACTTGTCCAGAAAGCTCCTGTTTTCTGCCTTTCTTTTCGCCATTTTTGGGAAGGGTTAGCTCGCTGACAGTTGTAGCGTCTATGTTGCTATGACTACTGTCACAGAGGAGAGAGCGTTTCTGGGTCCTGTCCTGATTGGCGCGCGAAAACAGCAGAGCATTATGGGATTCGTAGTATTAGTGGTGAATGCGCTGTATAATACCGGCGGGCCAGCTCTAGTAGTAATTTGGTATTGTCTCGCGGGCCAAATATAATTACCCCGCGGGCCAAATTTGGCCCACGGGCCAGAGTTTGACACCCATGATTTGGATGATCTAGAAGAAGATTGGGAGAATGTCATATGGTCAGATGAAATCAAAATATAACTTTTTGGTAAAAACTCAACTCGTCGTGTTTGGAGGACAAAGAATGCTGAGTTGCATCCAAAGAACACCATACCTACTGTGAAGCATGGGGGTGGAAACATCATGCTTTGGGGCTGTTTTTCTGCAAAGGGACCAGGACTACTGATCCGTGTAAAGGAAAGAATGAATGGGGCCATGTATTGTGAGATTTTGAGTGAAAACCTCCTTCCATCAGCAAGGGCATTGAAGATGAAACGTGGCTGGGTCTTTCAGCATGACAATGATCCCAAACACACCACCCGGGCAATGAAGGAGTGGCTTCGTAAGAAGCATTTAAAGGTCCTGGAGTGGCCTAGCCAGTCTCCAGATCTCAACCCCATAGAAAATCTTTGGAGGAAGTTGAAAGTCCGTGTTGCCCAGCAACAGCCCCAAAACATCACTGCTCTAGAGGAGATCTGCATGGAGGAATGGGCCAAAATACCAGCAACAGTGTGTGAAAACCTTGTGAAGACTTACAAAAACGTTTGACCTCTGTCATTGCCAACAAAGGGTATATAACAAAGTATTGCGATAAACTTTTGTTATTGACCAAATACTTATTTTCCACCATCATTTGCAAATAAATTCATTAAAAATCCTACAATGTGATTTTCTGGACATTTTTTCCCTCATTTTGTCTGTCATATTTGAAGGCCTCTCTCATCTTTTTAAGTGGGAGAACTTGCACAATTGGTGGCTGACTAAATACTTTTTTGCCCCACTGTATATATGTGCACACACGCGTGTATCAGCACACACACACAATCACATATACACACACACTCGCACTCGCACACACACACACACAAACACACATATATACGCGCACATACGCACGCACGCACACACACACTCACACACACACACACGTATAAGCACACACACCCGCACACACACACATATATACGAACACACACTCACACACAAACCTGTGGTGTCGTTGTCAGTCTTCTCCCAGTCCAGGATGATGAAGGAGGGGCATCCCTCCACGGTCACCACGGTGACATTGGAGGGGGACAAGCGGGGGGGTGCGGTGACGTTCTGCTCCACCCCCTCCTCCTCTGGGAAGAAGCTGAGGGAGTGTGTTATGGAACACGGCTCGTCTGGCTTCTTGTCCGTCTTATAGAGCACATGAGGGGCTGGAAAAGACATTAAAGGGTTGGTGCTCAAACAATAATATCCTAAAAGACACAGAACTCTGTGATAACATACGTCATTTAGCAGACGATTTTATCCAAAGCGACTTTCAGTAATGCGGCATAGGATTACATTTTACATTTTAAACCCACTATCCTGGCATTGCTAGCGCCACGCTCTACCAACTGATCTACAGAGAATCACAATAGGATAAGAACCATTAAAAACATTGTAACTACAGATTTAGGTTAATGTTTTTCAGAGCACTTATAATGTACTGTCACATATTGTTCTCCATCCGGGGTACGTGCAATTAATTATACATGGCATTCATTGAAACAGACCTCGAACAGCTTATGATCAGCTGTATAGTGGTATTATTGTTAACATCTCTGACATCTGTACTCCATAGACAAGAGTTCTAAATCAGCTGGAGCTCAGCCAACCATCTGGATACAGACAAGACAAATCCAAAACAACAGGCGGTAGAGGAAGCACGAAAGGCTAATGTTCTCCAGGCTGTGGTCCTCAGTGATCCTCCAGCCCCTGTCCACCGCGAGTTAGGTCATGGGGAGTTGTTGAAGACTGTTATGATGCACGTGTCCTTACCTACGAAGCGCTTCTTGCCCAAGGCGTCCACTTCCGAAGCAGGCAGAGAGCTGAACACAGAAGAGTTGTCACCTGGCTCATTACGAGTGGCTACAGAGAGATGGGTGATGAGATTGAGAAACAACAAAGTGAGTGTGTGTGCATGCTATGAGAGTACTGTGATGATATGTCAACATTCCCCGGCAGAACTTTGTCCTCAATCTCTGGCTCAGTCCTACAGTCCGCAGCTGCCAGCTAAGAACTTCAGCTAAGAACTTCAGCTAAGAACTTCAGCTAAGCACTTCAGCTAAGAACTTCAGCTAAGCACTTCAGCTAAGCACTTCAGCTAAGCACTTCAGCTAAGAACTTCAGCTAAGCACTTCAAATGATATTATTGATGTTTCAGCAGTGTTAAATTGCTTAGATTATAGGCATCACTGTTTTTGTATATTTATAGACTTACAGTATATCTAAGGACTTTGATACTGTCCAAAACTGTCCAAATCTAAGGACTTTGATACTGTCCAAAACTGTCCAAATCTAAGGACTTTGATACTGTCCAAAACTGTCCAAATCTAAGGACTTTGATACTGTCCAAAACTGTCCAAATCTAAGGACTTTGATACTGTCCAAAACTGTCCAAATCTAAGGACTTTGATACTGTCCAAAACTGTCCAAATCTAAGGACTTTGATACTGTCCAAAACTGTCCAAATCTAAGGACTTTGATACTGTCCAAAACTGTCCAAATCTAAGGACTTTGATACTGAAATGGGCCTCAACAAGGCGTCTTGCAAATGGTTTGGGAACTTTCTGTCAGACAGGACACGTGTGCTTCTTGATGGTGTCAAGTCAAGTTACCTCAGTACTACTAAAGGTGTCCTGCAAGGGTCAATTTTGGGACCTGTCCTCTACTATTTATATAAATAATGTTGGTCTATCTGCAAAATCCTGTAACATTCATCTGTATGCAGATGACACTTATGCATGTAAATATCTGGGCTTTTGGATTAACAAAAATTGGATGTTTAAAAAACATACGGATGAGCTAGCTAAAGAAGCTGAGATTTAAAATAGGCTTCTTTTATAGAAATATATCCTGCAGGTTGTACAGGCAACCTCCCTGCCACCTCTTAATTATGGTCACACTATTCATCAGACTGCAGCATTCTCTAAAACCCCTTGATGTTGTGGTACCATAGAAGTGTATCACTTCATTTCTCCCTTTTTGTTTACAAAGCTATTCTGCACAAGCCTCCAACATATCTCAATTCTCTGTTCTCTATAAAAATACTTGAGGGGCCTCCCGGGTGGCGCAGTGGTTCGAGCCCAGGCTCTGGGTTCGAGCCCAGGCTCTGTCGCAGGCGACCGGGAGGCCCATGGGGTGTCACACAATTGGCCTAGCGTCGTCCGGGTTAGGGAGGGATATCCTTGTCTCATAGTGACTCCTGTGGCGGGCCGGGCGCAGTGCACGCTAACATGGTCGCCAGGTGCACAGTGTTTCCTCCGACACGTTGGTGCGGCTGGCTTCCGGGTTGGATGCGCGCTGTGTTAAGAAGCAGTGCGTCTTGGTTGATTGTGTTTCGGAGAACGCATGGCTTTTGACATTCCTCTCTCCCGAGCCCGTACTGTAGTTGTAGCAATGAGACAAGATAGTAACTACTAACAATTGGATACCATGAAAAAGGGGGGTAAAATGTAAAAAATATATTTTTTAAAGTATAAAAATACGAGGCAACAAACCCGCTCACATGGTTGGTTAACTCTTGAAGTCCCTCGTGTCTCTACCAACCTACGTCAATCAGTCTTTAGTTTTAACCCCCCCCCCCATGTTTGGTATAATTTACAATCCACATTACATCTGGAAACCTTGGTGCCGATAGGGAGTTTAGAACGCTGATGAGGGATGAATTCACTGAGGTTTCCAGAGGTTTGCGAGTGTTTTGGTTGATAGTAATAATTGATTTGTGTTGTTGAAATGTAGTGTATCTTGTATTTTTTTTGCTATTTTACTGAATCATCATGTTGACTTATGAATTGTTTGTTCTCACGGCACCATTGTGAATGATACCATGGTCTCAACAAATAAAAGTTTGTAAAAAGTGCAAAAAAACACATATACTACATGACCAAAAGTATGTGGACACTTGCGCGTTGAGCATCTCATTCCAAAATGATGGGCATTAATATGGAGTTTGCTGCCATAACAGCCTCCACTCTTCTGGGAAGGCTTTCCAATAGATGTTGGAACATTTCTGCTATAACAGCCTCCACTCTTCTGGGAAGGCTTTCCACTAGATGTTGGAACATTTCTGCTATAACAGCCTCCACTCTTCTGGGAAGGCTTTCCAATAGATGTTGGAACATTTCTGCTATAACAGCCTCCACTCTTCTGGGAAGGCTTTCCACTAGATGTTGGAACATTTCTGCTATAACAGCCTCCACTCTTCTGGGAAGGCTTTCCAATAGATGTTGGAACATTTCTGCTATAACAGCCTCCACTCTTCTGGGAAGGCTTTCCAATAGATGTTGGAACATTTCTGCTATAACAGCCTCCACTCTTCTGGGAAGGCTTTCCACTAGATGTTGGAACATTTCTGCTATAACAGCCTCCACTCTTCTGGGAAGGCTTTCCAATAGATGTTGGAACATTTCTGCTATAACAGCCTCCACTCTTCTGGGAAGGCTTTCCAATAGATGTTGGAACATTTCTGCTATAACAGCCTCCACTCTTCTGGGAAGGCTTTCCAATAGATGTTGGAACATTTCTGCTATAACAGCCTCCACTCTTCTGGGAAGGCTTTCCAATAGATGTTGGAACATTTCTGCTATAACAGCCTCCACTCTTCTGGGAAGGCTTTCCAATAGATGTTGGAACATTTCTGCTATAACAGCCTCCACTCTTCTGGGAAGGCTTTCCAATAGATGTTGGAACATTTCTGCGGAAATGTGCTTCCATTCAGCCACAAGAACAGGCCTGGCTCGCAGTCAGCATGCCAATTAATTCCAAAGGTGTTCGATGGGGTGGAAGTTAGGGCTCCATGCAGGCGAGTCAAGTTATTCCACACCATTCTTGCCAAACCATTTCTGAATGGACCTCACTTTCTGCACGGGGCATCGTCATGCTGAAACAGGAAAGGATATTTCCAAAACTGTTGCCACAAAGTTGGAAGCACAGAATCATCTAAAATGGCATTGTATGCTGTAGCGTTAACATTTTCTTTCACTGGAACTAAGGGTCCTAGCCCGAATCATGAAAAACAGCCCCAGACCATTTTTTGTCCTCCATCAAGTTTTACAGTTGTCTCTACGCATTCGGGCAGGTTAGCTTTCTCCTGGCATCCGCCAAACCCAGATTTGTCCATTGGACTGCCAGATGGTGAAGCGTGATTCATTACTCCAGAGAACATGTCTCCACTGCTCCAGAGTCTAATGGCGGCAAGCTTTACACCACTCCAGCCAACGTTTTGCATTGTACATGGTGATCTTAGGCTTGTGTGCAGCTTCTCGGCCATGGAAACCCATTTCATGAAGCTCCCAACAAACAATTATTGTGCTGAATTTGCTTACAGAGGCTATTTGGAACTCGGTAGTGAGTGTTGAAACGGAGGACAGATGATTTTTACGTGTTAAACGCTTCAGTACTCAGCAGTCCTGTTCTGTGAGCTTGTGTGGCCTACCACTTCACGACTGAGCTGTTGTTGCTCCTAAACCTTTCCACTTCACAATAACAGCACTTACAGTTGACAGGAGAAGCACTAGAATGGCACGATTTTGACGAACTGACTTGTTTGAAAAGTGGCATCCTATGATGGTGCCACATTGAAAGTCACTGAGCTAATCAGTAAGAACATTCTACAGTAAATATTTGTCTATGGAGATTGCATGGCTGTGTGCTCCATTTTATACACATGTCAGCAACGGATGTGGCTGAAATAGCTGAATCCACCAATTTGAAGGGGTGTCCACATACTTCTATGTGTGCTTACGGAAAGTATTCAGAACCCTTCCCTTTTCCCACATTTTGTTAAGTTACAACCTTATTCTAAAATTGATTAAATAAATTACTTTCCTCATCAATCTACACACAATACACAATAATGACAAAGCGAAAACAGGTTTTTTGACAGTTTTACAAATATATTAACAATAAAAACAGCAATACCTTATTAACAAAACAATTCCGAACATGTGCTATGAGACTCGACATTGAGCTCAGGTGCATCCTGTTTAAATCGATCATCCTTGAGATGTTTCTACAACTTGATTGGAGTCCACCTGTGATACATTCTGTTGATTGGACATAGGCACACACCTGTCTATATACGGTCCCTCAGTTGACAGTACATGTCAGAGCAAAAACAAAGCCATGAGGTTGAAGGATTGTCAGTAGAGCTCAGAGACAGGATTGTGTCGAGGCACAGATATGGGGAAGGGTACCAAAAAATGTCTGCAGGATTGAAGGTCACAAGAACACAGTGGCCTCCATCCTTCTTAAGTGGAAGGAGTTTGGAACCACCGAGACTTCCTAGAGCTGGTCGCCCGGTGAAACTGAACTCATTACGGGGGGGGGAAGGCCTTGGTTAGGGAGGTGACCAATATCCCGATGGTCACTCTGACAGACCGCCAGAGTTCATCTGGGGAGATGGGAGAACCTTCCAGAAGGACAACCACATCTGCAACACTCCACCAATCAGGACATTATGGTAGAGTGGCCAGACGGAAGTCACTCCTTAGTAAAAAGCACATGACAGCCCGATTTGAGTTAGATTTGAGTTAGCCCAAAGTCAAAGACTAGTCAGGATCGAGGGAAAGATGAACTGAGCAAAGTACAGAGAGATCTTGGATGACAACCTGCTCCAGATTGGTCAGGACCTCAGACTGGGGCAATGGTTCACTTTCCAACAGGACAACGACCATAAACACACAGCCAAGACAACGCAGGAGTGGCTTCGGGACAAGTGTCTGAATGTCCTTGAGTGGCTCACCTAGAGCTCAGACTTGAACCCGATCGATCATCTCCGGAGAGACCTGAAAATAGCTGTGCAGCTATGCTCCCCATCCAACCTGACAGAGCTTGAGAGGATCTGCAGAGAGGAATGGGAAAAACTCCTCAAATACAGGTGTGCCAAGCTTCTAGCGTCGTACCCAAGAAGACTCGAGGTTGTTATTTCTGCCAAAGATTCTCCAACAAAGTACTGAGTAAAGGGTCTGAATACTTGTGTAAATAGTTTTTGTAAATTTCCTAAACCTGTTTTTGCTTTGTCATTATGGGGTATTGTGTGTAGATTGACGACGGGGAAAGAAAATCAAGATGTCTGAATACTTTCCAAATGCACTGTATTTATATAGTGTATATTCTTAGAAACACAGTCACTGAACCGTACCGTTCAAGGCCGGACCGATGGTTGTGGTCTTTTGTTTGGAGGGCTTAGTCGTAACCAGAGGGAAGGACTTCAAGATGGATGCCTTGTCTCCCTGCTTCAGGTCTATAGGCTTATCTGAGGACAGGGGGTAGAAAACACAGCTCAGTCATATTAGCTACAGATACAATTGTGGTCATCTGCTACCCAGCCAGGTGTATCTCTAAGAGGTTTTCCTGCTGAAGGAAAATATATTAAATATGTGTGTTGCATAATTGTGTTGATGTTATGTAAGAGAAGTGAGTCAGAACAACACACACATACTGCACACATACACCCTGGCAGGTGCGCACTCATCACAGGCACTCACACACAGTTGTTACGTTTAAAGCTGTGTGTGTATTCTTCAGAGAAGTGGTTTAAAGCTGTGTGTGTATTCTTCAGAGAAGTGGTTTAAAGCTGTGTGTGTATTCTTCAGAGAAGTGGTTTAAAGCTGTGTGTGTATTCTTCAGAGAAGTGGTTTAAAGCTGTGTGTGTATTCTTCAGAGAAGTGGTTTAAAGCTGTGTGTGTATTCTTTAGAGAAGTGGTTTAAAGCTGTGTGTGTATTTTTCAGAGAAGTGGTTTAAAGCTGTGTGTGTATTTTTCAGAGAAGTGGTTTAAAGCTGTGTGTGTATTTTTCAGAGAAGTGGTTTAAAGCTGTGTGTGTATTTTTCAGAGAAGTGGTTTAAAGCTGTGTGTGTATTTTTCAGAGAAGTGGTTTAAAGCTGTGTGTGTATTTTTCAGAGAAGTGGTTTAAAGCTGTGTGTGTATTTTTCAGAGAAGTGGTTTAAAGCTGTGTGTGTATTTTTCAGAGAAGTGGTTTAAAGCTGTGTGTGTATTTTTCAGAGAAGTGCAAGGCGCTTGAGAACTTTACTGAGGGAAGGAAGAACCATCAAAATGACGACAAAATTAAGATGTCGGTGCAAAGCTTGTGTTGCTTTAACAGAAGTCAAAGTATTCAGCCGCCAAAACAGTGGTCAGTTCTGCCCTCACCCTTGTTCCCTGTTTTCCCCACCAGGTTGGGCCTCTTGTTGACAGGAAGAGAGGGACGCAGGACTGCAGGGGAGCCTGGGAAATAGAGGCCATAGCAGGGTTAAGAACTACATATTTGGAGGCCGCTGGAGTGCACTGTTGAGAGGCCTATTAACTCATAACTGAGGATGAATATTGTGTTTTTGAAAAAACAGTGGAATACTTTTCAAGAGGGATGAAGAAGAGAGAATCCACAGTGTCAACTGAACCACTGGAGAGGAGATGGTGATGGACAGAAGCATTGCCATACAAACAGGCCCAACAGATTGGACTTGTAAAAAAAGGATGGTGAGAATTCCTACTACATTGCACAGCCATAGGCTATGAGTAACAGCACATAGACTCTTAATAACCTTCAACTATAAACCTAGCCGTCACATAAAAAACACAAGAGTAGCAGTCAGAAGAAACCTAAAAACCACACGAGGATTCAAAGAAATTGTCAGCAAGACCGAGGCATAGATTCAATAAGATCAAGTATTTACCAGTGATAGCCGACACATACGGAATGTTTTCAGACCCCTTGACGTTTTCCATATTTTGTTAGGTTACAGCCTTATTCAAAGAGGTATTAAATAGTGTTTTCCCACATCAATCGACACACAATACCCCATAATGAAAAAGCAAAAACAGGATTTTAGAAATGTTTGCTGATAGAAAAAAATGAAATATCGCATTTACATAAGTATTCAGACCCTTTACTCAGTACTTTGTTGAAGCACCTTTGGCAGTGATTACAGCCTCGAGTCTTCTTGGGTATGACGCTACAAGCTTGGCACACCTGTATTTGGGAAGTTTCTCCCAAGCTCTGTCAGGTTGGATGGTGAGGTTCGCTGCACAGCTATTTTCAGGTCTCACCAGAGAATTTTGATCGGGTTCAGGTCCGGGTTCTGGCTGGGCCACTCAAGGACATTCAGAGACCTGTCCCGAAGCCACTCCTGCATTGTCTTGGCTGTGTGCTTAGGGTCATTGTCCTGTTGGAAAGTGAACCTTCAACCATTTCTGAGGTCCTGAGTGCTCTGGATCAGGTTTTCATCAAGGATCTCTCTGTACCTTGCTCAGTTCATCTTTGCCTCGATCCTGACTAGTCTCCCAGTCCCTACCGCTGAAAAACATCCCCACAGCATGATGGTGCCACCACCATACTTCACCGTAAGGATGGTGCTAGGTATCCTCTAGAAGTGACGCTTGGCATTCAGGCCAAAGAGTTCAATCTTGGCTTCACCAGACCACATCTTGTTTCTCATGATCTGAGAGTCTTTAGGTGCCTTTTGGCAAACTCCAAGTGGGCTGTCATGTGCCTTTTACCCTGGAGTGGCTTCAGTCTGGCCACTCTACCATAAAGACCAGATTGGTGGAGTGCTACAGAGATGCTTGTCCTTCTGGAAGGTTCTCCCATCTCCACAGATGAACTCTGGAGTTCTGTCAGCCTGACCATCGGGTTCTTGGTCAGGAAGAGGACACAGGACTTTTTAAGATTGATTGAGTCCACTGCGTTCTTGGGGACCTTCAATCTTGCAGAAATGTTTTGGTACCCTTCCCCAGATCTGTGCCTCGACACAATCCTGTCTCGGAGCTCTACGGACAATTCCTTCAACCTCATGGATTGGTTTTTGACATTCACTGTCAACTGTCAGGCCAAATATAGACAGGTGTGTGCCTTTGCAAATCATGTCCAATCAACTGAATTTACCATAGGTGGAATTAAATCAAGTTGTAGAAATGTCTCAAGGATGATCAATGGAAACAGGATGCACCTGAGCTCAATTTCGAGTCTCATAGCAAAGCTTTTGAATACTTATGTAAATAAGGTATTTCTGTTTAAATTTTTTTATAAATTTGCACAAATGTCAAAAAAACTGTTTTTGCTTTGTCATTATTGGGTAGTGTGTGTAGATTGCTGAATAGGTTTAATTATTTAATCTATTTTAGAATAAGGCTGCAATGTAACAAAATGTGTATAAAGTCGAATGGTCTGCATACTTTCTGAAGGCACTGTAGCTGATATTTTGGCGATGTCGGAGGTGGAACTGCAGCTGTCAAACCAATGAGCAACTGCTCTTGATTATTGCCACAAAGCCACACCGTCCCACTTGCGTTATAATTCAGAACAAGAAAGTATTGTCATTTACTGTAGAAATAATTACGCTCAATTTGAAAATCATTAAACTAAATAATGAGGATTTCTATCAGACTTGATTACATCTCACATTCCAGTGTCCGAACTATTAAAAAAAAGTCTGCATGGGATTTCTGTTAATGTGACTCCGAGCAGCCAATGCCGATGTTGGCTTTAGGTATAATGCCACAGGAGCAGCTTGTGGATTTAACAGCTCTAATGCAGTTCCTCCTCCGACACCGCCAAAACAGCCACTATGTGGATGTCAACTAAAGCAGAGCTGATTGAATAGACCCCTGAGACACCATACCATTTTATGCATGTTCTTATATCTTTTAGATGAAAAGCAAGAAACCTGGTCTCAATTAATCCTCTGCTACAGCCAAGCCAAAATTCTTCACAATCCCTGTATTGTTCCTGTTCCAGAACCTACGAATAGGATCAGACTAAACACAACCCAGGGAATAAGGCGGACGCCAGTTCAAACTCTCGCTAAATGATGTTCTTTTAAAGTCTGTTGGAGCTTTAGCAGGCTGTGGACTGATTTTAGGGGCAAAGCTCTGTGATGAAGACTCTGAAGTATCAAACTCAGAACAGGCCACTCAGACTGAACTCAGATCTACCATTAAGCAATCCAGTTCAGGAAATTCTCCCTGAATATCTTTTCTCCTGGCCAAACTGAGAGGGTTGGCAACCATAGTTCAGGTCTCATTGAGTAAATGCACTTACTGGACATGCGTCATCTCTCGATAATGTTGACTCTGATGTGGTAGGCACTATCTGAGCATGATTGAGGCAGTTCTTTGAATGCTTGGGAGACTGGTTCATTCTATTCACTGTAGCCTATGTCTATAGCTCTGACCACCCAGTGTGCAGCCCAGGTGGCCCCATGTGACATCATGTCATTTCCACTTGGCACACTCTTATCTCAAGAGAATGATTAGTGGTTTTGATCTACTCTAGGGTATCTACTGTTCCTAAGCCCTCTTTATCAGCACTAAACCCCCTCATAAATATTAACTTGGCTTGTGTCGACCCCCTGGCCCAGTCGGATCTGACCCTGCATGCCTGTCACTCTTTCAGGGGTAAATCAGACTGAGCTCCAACCTCAATGGGTCTACGAAGACCAGACAAGGATAAGTAGAACTTGAAGCCAAGCGTGGGAAAGTCTTGGAGAGCCACAGTGTGTGTCGCTTTCAGCCAAAGAAAATGTGGCTGTGCGTAAAACCTTGTGGCTCCTTAAATGCTTTTTTCCCCAAAAAATTAAATCTTCAACTTTTGTTGACTGCTCATTGGATGATGGGGATCGGCGTTATGGGAACGTAAGGTGTGACATCATGAGGAAGCTCTGTTTATCATCCTGAACCCTGCATCTGGCTATGGGAGAACCAGATTATTCACAACACCCCACAAAACACTCACTGGTCTCTTTGGGTGAAAAACACCTAACCGCTGCACTATTTTACAACAGCAGTGACACACAGACACACACACATGCTCCCGCACAAATACAAACACACACACACTGTTTTGAAGTGTGAGCTTTACCAGCAGTAGATTGTTGTGTGTGCTGGTTTCTGTCAGAATCCTCTGGCAAGACAGTGAAAAACACTGTTCAAAACACTGTGCTTTAGGTTTGCCCAGAACAATATTCCCTGAGAAAATATTTTCCACTGATTTACAAAATGACTGTCATGCTTGTTGCAACATACAGTGCAACCGGAAAGCAGTCAGACCTCTCCCCTTTCTCAACATTTTGTGATGTTAAAATGTCAAATGTAAAATTGACTAAATCTGTTTTTTTTTTCTCTCATCAATATACACACAATACAACCTATTGACGAAGTGGAAAAAGGTTTTATATATTTTTGCAAATTTCAAAAATTCAAAAATGAAATACCTTATTTAAATAAGTATTCAGACCCTTTGCTATGAGACTCGAAACTGAACTCTGGTACATCCTGATTCCATTGATCATCCTTGAGAAGTTTCTACAATTTGATTGTAGTCCACCTGTGGTAAAATTGATTGTACATGATTTGAAAAGGCACACACCTGTCTATATGAGGTCCCCACAGTTGACAGCGCATGTCAGAGCAAAAACCAAGCCATGAAGTGGAGGTAATTGTCCGTAGAGACAGGATTGTGTCAGGGCACAGATCTGGGGAAGGCTACCAAAACAAAGGATAACCTTCCAGAAGGACAAACATCTATTCAGCAATCCACCAATCAGGCCTTTAAGGTAGAGTGGCCAGACAGAAGCCACTACTCTGTAGAAGGCACATGATAGCCCGCCCACACTACTCTGTAGAAGGCACATGATAGCCCGCCCGCACTACTTCTGTAGAAGGCACCTAAAGGACTCTCAAACCATTAGAAACTAGATTATATGATCTGATGAAACCAAGATTGAACTCTTTGGCCTGAATGCCAAGCGTCACATCTGGAGGAAACCTGGCACCATCCCTACGGTGAAGCATGGTGGTGGCAGCATCATGCTGTGGGGATGTTTTTCAGCGGCAGGGAGACTGGGAGACTAGTCAGGATCGAGGGAAAGATGAATAGAGCAAAGTACAGAGAGATCCTTGATGAAAACCTGGTTCAAAGCACTCAGGACCTCAGACTGGGGCGAAGGTTTACCTTCCAACAGGACAACGACCCTAAGCACACAGACAAGACAATGCAGGAGTGGCTTCGGGACAAGTCTCTGAATGTTGCCAAAGGTGCTTCAACAAAGTAATGAGCAAAGGGCCTGAATACTTATGTACATGTTATATATATTTTCTATAAATTTGCAAAAATGTCTAAAAACAAGTTTTTGCTTTGTCATTATGGGGTATTGTGTGTAGATTAATAAGGGAAAAATATAATTGAACAATTTTAGAATAAGGCTGTAACGTAACAAAAAAGTCAAGGGGTCTGAATACTTTCCGAATGCACTGTATACTCGAGAAACTCAAGGTCACTATCCACTCTCAAAGCAGAGGGCTCAAAACAATGTAAGGCCTATATAAACTATATAGACCACATTCACAGTTGAACAACATCAAATCAAAAATCAGACATTGACGTACAGAACACAGATATGAGCACTCCATCCTGTGTGGGATTCACCCTGAGAGACACATGCTTCAGGAAGTGGATGGGACCATAGTAATATGAGACAGATAAGCCCAAGACAGACAGACAGACAGACAGACAGACAGACAGACAGACAGACAGACACCAATGACAGACAGACACCCCTGACAGACAGGCAGACAGACAGACAGACAGACAGACAGACAGACAGACAGACAGACAGACAGACACCAATGACTGACAGACAGACACCACTGACAGACAGACAGACAGACAGACAGACAGACAGACAGACAGACAGACAGACAGACACCCCTGACAGACAGACAGACACCCTGACAGACAGACAGACAGACAGACAGACAGACAGACAGACAGACAGACAGACAGACAGACAGACAGACACCAATGACTGACAGACAGACACCACTGACAGACAGACAGACAGACAGACAGACAGACAGACAGACAGACAGACAGACAGACAGACACCCCTGACAGACAGACAGACACCCCTGACAGACAGACAGACAGACAGACAGA
>NC_068454.1:15515958-15595958 GCF_023373465.1 Oncorhynchus keta
AGGGGATGGTGGGGGAGGCACGGGGGATGGTGGAGGAGGCACGGGGGACGGTGGAGGAAGCACGGGGGACGGTTGGGGAGGCACAGGGGATGTCCACGGAGAGAGAGGAGGTAGATTTGATCTGGTCTGCTCGTCCTGGAGTGGGTGAGAGATGAAAGTAGAACATTGAGGCCATAGAAATATGTTTTATAGAACAGCCACACACCAAGGACAGGTCTTTGACAGTGGAAAAAATAAATATTTAAATGGCCTAGTGTTAGGATTTTAATGACCATCTCTAATTGATTGTTTAAGCCAATCAGGTACTTTACTTAGACTCCAAGAGGGAGAGAAAAGAGGGAATAGAGAAAGAAAGGGTGATGGAGAGAGAGTGAGTGAGAGAGAGAGAGAGAGAGAGAGAGAGAGAGAGAGAGAGAGAGAGAGAGAGAGAGAGAGAGAGAGAGAGAGAGAGAGAGAGAGAGAAGGAGTTGGAATGTTGTAGAGGAGTCGATAACATGACATTCCAGGGTTTTTGTGTCACTTCTCAATACGCTATTGTAATATTGATGCTACCACAGTTAAGGCCAGGTAGAAGGGGCTTTTGAGGGCTGGTTGTGGTGTAGTTATGCAATAAACGTAATGAGAGAGAGAGAGAGAGAGAGAGAGAGAGAGAGAGAGAGAGAGAGAGAGAGAGAGATGTCGATTTCAAGTGCTAAAAGGAAAGAGGTAACTCTTACATTTTCGACATGCTAACTGGTTGTAGTTATACATGTACCACGTTCAACAAATCAGCAAGTGAGAAATGTCAGTGTTCCCTAGTTCCGACTAGCATATGAACACTGCAATAGAGAGAGCAATGACATGGTGCACATATCTGCACATATGTGACGTAGTAGGCCATTTTCTGGGACAACTTTTGGCTCATGAGTGCTATTTTCATAACTGCTGTCTAAAATATATACAAAAGTACTTCAGGGATGATGTTGAGAGTATAGTGTCCTTTTTCGGATGTTTTGCTAACACTTGTTCAAGAGGGATAACAGAAATGATAGAATGATGTGAATAAAGAAAGGATAGAAGGGACATTCAGTCAGATACTGTATGTATCATTCCAGGCTGTATCACAACCGGCCGTGATTGGGAGTCCCATAGGGCGGTTTACAGTTGGCCCAGCATCGTCCGGGTCAGGACTTGGCCGGGGTAGGCCGTCATTTTAAATAAGAATGAATTCTTAGGTGACTTGACTAGTTCAATTAAAGGTTACATAAAACAAATATTTCAAATATACAAATAAAAAGAGTACACTATGAGAAACAAGGGCATTTTACGATAGATCTGTGAGGCTCTGCTTCTGTGGGAAGAAAGTAGAGTCATTTTGTAGCATGACACATTATCATGCAGACTGGTCTGAACACCTCCTAGTCTGTAACTTTCTACTTTATCATGCAGACTGGTCTGAACACCTCCTATACTGTAATATGCTACATTATCATGCAGACTGGACTGAACACCTCCTATACTGTAATATGCTACATTATCATGCAGACTGGTCTGAACACCTCCTATACTGTAATATGCTACATTATCATGCAGACTGGTCTGAACACCTCCTAGTCTGTAACTTTCTACTTTATCATGCAGACTGGTCTGAACACCTCCTAGTCTGTAACTTTCTACTTTATCATGCAGACTGGTCTGAACACCTCCTATACTGTAATATGCTACATTATCATGCAGACTGGACTGAACACATCCTAGTCTGTAACTTTCTACTTTATCATGCAGACTGGTCTGAACACCTCCTAGTCTGTAACTTTCTACTTTATCATGCAGACTGGTCTGAACACCTCCTATACTGTAATATGCTACATTATCATGCAGACTGGTCTGAACACCTCCTATACTGTAATATGCTACATTATCATGCAGACTGGTCTGAACACCTCCTAGTCTGTAACTTTCTACTTTATCATGCAGACTGGTCTGAACACCTCCTATACTGTAATATGCTACATTATCATGCAGACTGGTCTGAACACCTTCTAGTCTGTAACTTTCTACTTTAACATGCAGACTGGTCTGAACACCTCCTATACTGTAATATGCTACATTATCATGCAGACTGGTCTGAACACCTCCTATACTGTAATATGCTACATTATCATGCAGACTGGTCTGAACACCTCCTAGTCTGTAACTTTCTACTTTATCATGCAGACTGGTCTGAACACCTCCTATACTGTAATATGCTACATTATCATGCAGACTGGTCTGAACACCTCCTAGACTGTAATATGCTACATTATCATGCAGACTGGTCTGAGCACCTTCTAGACTGTAATATACTACTTTATCATGCAGACTGGACAGAACACCTTCAACACTGGCTGAAAGCAAAGCAGCATGGGTTAAAAATAATGATTCTAAATGAACAGTTGTGTGTAGAATGTTTTAAAAGTATTGAAATCAACAGATTAATGAATGTGGGTTACATATGGTACAAGATGCTGATGGATGTTTGGACAGACAGCAACAAAATGAGACAAAGATTGAGGAAGAGAGAGAAAAACGATTGACTTGTTTGTGGGACGTGACTGATGAGAAACATATTGAGTGAACAAGCAGCGCTTATGCAATATGCTCAAAAGTTCAAGGGTCGTTCTCACCTGGACTAACCAACCACTAGGCTAGGCCATGCTGCCGTGGCAACCTACCTCCGCCTCCATGGGTACCAATTTTCTGAGGCAGTATTAGAACTTTCAGCCATCTTCTCTTGAGATCCGGATGAGGGGCTCTCTACTTCTGTACTTAGGGCATGCCAATCATACTCATGCAGCCAATCATAAAAGAAGATCCCTCTGAAATTAGCACCCACCCACCCAGCCTTTCACTGGCTGCAGCCAAGCTGACTGACAGTTAAGCCGTCCTGTCTCTTTAGGGAGTAAAGTGTCTGTTTGTTTACCGGTTGGCTCGTTCTGCCCCAGAGGCATTGTGGGTCTTGGAGTGGACAGGACGTGCTGTCTATTGGTCGAGGTTGGGGCTGAGGAACATAACACACTTTAAGAACAACATAAAATCTGTGGAGTGAAATGTGATGTCCTACTACGGGATATACACTGTGAAATGGTGTCAACGCTTTCCTGAGGAAAAGAAAGAGAAATGAAAAGTGTAAGATTGAAAAAGACTACAAGGTTAAGAAGGAATAAGGTCAAGAAGAATAAGGTCAAGATGGAATAAGGTCAAGAAGGAAAGATCATAGGACACAGTTGCATGGCTCATTACCGAAGGTGGTCCTTGGAACCATAGGGGTCCTGAAGAGGGTTCTGCCCTGGCTCCTGTTATGGACAGCTAAACAGAAAGAGGGGACAAACATCAACAGCTATCGTCACTTTGCCAGCCTGGAGTTTCCCAGTGTGGCTGCTGTGAGTAGCAATTACATTCCCAATGTATTGGCTATGTTCATTGTATTACAGTGCAGTATGTATGGGTTCAGTGTATTACAGTGCAGGTTATATGGACTCAGTTTATTACAGTGCAGCATGTATGGGTTCAGTGTATTAAAGTGAAGTATGTATGGGTTCAGTGTATTATAGTGCAGTATGTATGGGTTCAGTTTATTACAGTGCAGGTTATATGGACTCAGTTTATTACAGTGCTACTTCCGGGTTGGAGCGAGCGGTCGCATTCGCACTTCGCTCTGCAGGTTGTATAACTTTTTCATTACATTTCATTATAGTACAACGGTTGATTTGTCTAATCTTAGCAATTCTTCTTAGCTAGCTACATAGCCGTCCTTGTATCAGAGATAATTGCATAACTATCGTATTTCGTCGCCCTAACGTAGCCTTCACTGCTATTCGCCCAGGAGCTAGCAAACGCTAGCTAACGCACACAGATTAGCATCACTGTAGTGCTATTCACTCAACTGAACGACTTGATTAGCTTAGTGTTAGCTAGCTACATAGCTGTCTTTGTTTCCAAGATAATTGTGTAGTTTAGTGTGTGTAGTCTTGGAGTGATTATCTTAATTCACTGAGGTTCGCTAGCCAGCTATTTGTCGTCCTTAACGTAGGAGACTCTGCTAGCTAGCCAACAGCTAACAGCTAACAGCTAGCCAACGTCTACTGTTTCGAATTCAACAACCCGGTCAGGTAGTATCACATTTTCATTTCATTACAGTACAACGGTTTGATTTGTTTGATCGTAGCTAGCTACATAGCTAGTTACATAGCCGTCTTTGTTTCAAAGATAATTGTGTAGTCTAGAGCGATTTCCTAGGTTAGCTAGCCAGCTATTGTCGTTCTTTTAACGCAACGTAACGTAAACAACACTGCTAGCTAGCCAGCTAGCCCCCCGAATAGTAGCACTGTAGAAACTATTACACTCAACGGAACGACTTGATTAGTGTAGTGTCAACAACGCAGCTACTGCCAGCTAGCCTACTTCAGCAGTACTGTATCATTTTAATCATTTTAGTCAATAAGATTCTTGCTACGTAAGCTTAACTTTCTGAACATTCGAGACGTGTAGTCCACTTGTCATTCCAATCTCCTTGCATTAGCGTAGCCTTTTCTGTAGCCTGTCAACTATGTGTCTGTCTATCCCTGTTCTCTCCTCTCTGCACAGACCATACAAACGCTCCACACCGCGTGGCCGTGGCCACCCTAATCTGGTAGTCCCAGCGCGTACGACCCACGTGGAGTTCCAGGTCTCCGGTAGCCTCTGGAACTGCCGATCTGCAGCCAACAAGGCAGAGTTAATCTCAGCCTATGCCTCCCTCCAGTCCCTTGACTTCTTGGCACTGACGGAAACATGGATCACCACAGATAACACTGCTACTCCTACTGCTCTCTCCTCATCCGCCCACGTGTTCTCGCACACCCCGAGAGCTTCTGGTCAGCGGGGTGGTGGCACCGGGATCCTCATCTCTCCCAAGTGGTCTTTCTCTCTTTCTCCCCTTACCCATCTGTCTATCGCCTCCTTTGAATTCCATGCTGTCACAGTTACCAGCCCTTTCAAGCTTAACATCCTTATCATTTATCGCCCTCCAGGTTCCCTCGGAGAGTTCATCAATGAGCTTGATGCCTTGATAAGCTCCTTTCCTGAGGACGGCTCACCTCTCACAGTTCTGGGCGACTTTAACCTCCCCACGTCTACCTTTGACTCATTCCTCTCTGCCTCCTTCTTTCCACTCCTCTCCTCTTTTGACCTCACCCTCTCACCTTCCCCCCTACTCACAAGGCAGGCAATACGCTTGACCTCATCTTTACTAGATGCTGTTCTTCCACTAACCTCATTGCAACTCCCCTCCAAGTCTCCGACCACTACCTTGTATCCTTTTCCCTCTCGCTCTCATCCATCACTTCCCACACTGCCCCTACTCGGATGGTATCGCGCCGTCCCAACCTTCGCTCTCTCTCCCCCGCTACTCTCTCCTCTTCCATCCTATCATCTCTTCTCTCTGCTCAAACTTTCTCCAACCTATCTCCTGATTCTGCCTCCTCAACCCTCCTCTCCTCCCTTTCTGCATCCTTTGACTCTCTATGTCCCCTATCCTCCAGGCCGGCTCGGTCCTCCCCTCCCGCTCCGTGGCTCGACGACTCATTGCGAGCTCACAGAACAGGGCTCCGGGCAGCCGAGCGGAAATGGAGGAAAACTCGCCTTCCTGCGGACCTGGCATCCTTTCACTCCCTCCTCTCTACATTTTCCTCCTCTGTCTCTGCTGCTAAAGCCACTTTCTACCATTCTAAATTCCAAGCATCTGCCTCTAACCCTAGGAAGCTCTTTGCCACCTTCTCCTCCCTCCTGAATCCACCCTCCCCCTCCTCCCTCTCTGCAGATGACTTCGTCAACCATTTTGAAAAGAAGGTCGACGACATCCGATCCTCGTTTGCTAAGTCAAACGACACCGCTGGTTCTGCTCACACTGCCCTACCCTATGCTCTGACCTCTTTCTCCCCTCTCTCTCCAGATGAAATCTCGCGTCTTGTGACGGCCGGCCGCCCAACAACCTGCCCGCTTGACCCTATCCCCTCCTCTCTTCTCCAGACCATTTCCGGAGACCTTCTCCCTTACCTCACCTCGCTCATCAACTCATCCCTGACCGCTGGCTACGTCCCTCCCGTCTTCAAGAGAGCGAGAGTTGCACCCCTTCTGAAAAAACCTACACTCGATCCCTCCGATGTCAACAACTACAGACCAGTATCCCTTCTCTCTTTTCTCTCCAAAACTCTTGAGCGTGCCGTCCTTGGCCAGCTCTACCGCTATCTCTCTCAGAATGACCTTCTTGATCCAAATCAGTCAGGTTTCAAGACTAGTCATTCAACTGAGACTGCTCTTCTCTGTATCACGGAGGCGCTCCGCACTGCTAAAGCTAACTCTCTCTCCTCTGCTCTCATCCTTCTAGACCTATCGGCTGCCTTCGATACTGTGAACCATCAGATCCTCCTCTCCACCCTCTCCGAGTTGGGCATCTCCGGCGCGGCCCACGCTGGATTGCGTCCTACCTGACAGGTCGCTCCTACCAGGTGGCGTGGCGAGAATCTGTCTCCTCACCACGCGCTCTCACCACTGGTGTCCCCCAGGGCTCTGTTCTAGGCCCTCTCTTATTCTCGCTATACACCAAGTCACTTGGCTCTGTCATAACCTCACATGGTCTCTCCTATCATTGCTATGCAGACGACACACAATTAATCTTCTCCTTTCCCCCTTCTGATGACCAGGTGGCGAATCGCATCTCTGCATGTCTGGCAGACATATCAGTGTGGATGACGGATCACCACCTCAAGCTGAACCTCAGCAAGACGGAGCTCCTCTTCCTCCCGGGGAAGGACTGCCCGTTCCATGATCTCGCCATCACGGTTGACAACTCCATTGTGTCCTCCTCCCAGAGCGCTAAGAACCTTGGCGTGATCCTGGACAACACCCTGTCATTCTCAACTAACATCAAGGCGGTGTCCCGTTCCTGTAGGTTCATGCTCTACAACATCCGCAGAGTACGACCCTGCCTCACACAGGAAGCGGCGCAGGTCCTAATCCAGGCACTTGTCATCTCCCGTCTTGATTACTGCAACTCGCTGTTGGCTGGGCTCCCTGCCTGTGCCATTAAACCCCTACAACTCATCCAGAACGCCGCAGCCCGTCTGGTGTTCAACCTTCCCAAGTTCTCTCACGTCACCCCGCTCCTCCGCTCTCTCCACTGGCTTCCAGTTGAAGCTCGCATCCGCTACAAGACCATGGTGCTTGCCTACGGAGCTGTGAGGGGAACAGCACCTCAGTACCTCCAGGCTCTGATCAGGCCCTACACCCAAACAAGGGCACTGCGTTCATCCACCTCTGGCCTGCTCGCCTCCCTACCACTGAGGAAGTACAGTTCCCGCTCAGCCCAGTCAAAACTGTTCGCTGCTCTGGCCCCCCAATGGTGGAACAAACTCCCTCACGACGCCAGGACAGCGGAGTCAATCACCACCTTCCGGAGACACCTGAAACCCCACCTCTTCAAGGAATACCTAGGATAGGGTAAGTAATCCTTCTCACCCCCCTAAAAAGATTTAGATGCACTATTGTAAGTGGCTGTTCCACTGGATGTCATAAGGTGTATGCACCAATTTGTAAGTCGCTCTGGATAAGAGCGTCTGCTAAATGACTTAAATGTAATGATGTAAATGTATGGGTTCAGTGTATTACAGTGAAGTATGTATGGGTTCAGTGTATTATAGTGCAGTATGTATGGGTTCAGTGTATTACAGTGAAGTATGTATGGGTTCAGTGTATTACAGTGAAGTATGTATGGGTTCAGTGTATTATAGTGCAGTATGTATGGGTTCAGTGTATTATAGTGCAGTATGTATGGGTTCAGTGTATTACAGTGCAGGTTATATGGACTCGGTTTATTACAGTGCAGCATGTATGGGTGCAGTGTATTATAAGGCAGTATGTATGGGCTCAGTGTAATACAGTGCAGCATGTATGGGTGCAGTGTATTATAAGGCAGTATGTATGGGCTCAGTGTAATACAGTGCAGTATGTATGGGCTCAGTGTAATATAGTGAAGTATGTATGGGTTCAGTGTATTATAGTGCAGTATGTATGGGTTCAGTGTAATACAGTGCAGTATGTATGGGTTCAGTATATTACAGTGCAGGTTGTATGGGCTCAGTGTATTACAGTGCAGGTTGTATGGGCTCAGTGTAATACAGTGCAGGTTGTATGGGTTCAGTGTATTACAGTGCAGGTTGTATGGGCTCAGTGTAATACAGTGCAGAATATATGGGTTCAGTGTATTACAGTGCAGTATGTATGGGTTCAGTGTATTACAGTGCAGTATGTATGGGTTCAGTGTATTACAGTGCAGTATGTATGGGTGCAGTGTATTAAAGTGCAGGTTGTATGGGCTCAGTGTAATACAGTGCAGAATATATGGGTTCAGTGTATTACAGTGCAGTATGTATGGGTTCAGTGTATTACAGTGCAGTATGTATGGGTTCAGTGTATTACAGTGCAGTATGTATGGGTGCAGTGTATTAAAGTGCAGGTTGTATGGGCTCAGTGTAATACAGTGCAGAATATATGGGTTCAGTGTATTACAGTGCAGCATGTATGGGTTCAGTGTATTACAGTGCAGTATGTATGGGTTCAGTGTATTACAGTGCAGTATGTATGGGTTCAGTGTATTACAGTGCAGTATGTATGGGTTCAGTGTATTACAGTGCAGTATGTATGGGTGCAGTGTATTAAAGTGCAGGTTGTATGGGCTCAGTGTAATACAGTGCAGAATATATGGGTTCAGTGTATTACAGTGCAGTATGTATGGGTTCAGTGTATTACAGTGCAGTATGTATGGGTTCAGTGTATTACAGTGCAGTATGTATGGGTTCAGTGTATTACAGTGCAGTATGTATGGGTGCAGTGTATTAAAGTGCAGGTTGTATGGGTTCAGTGTATTACGGTGCAGTGCATATGAGTTCAGTATATTACAGCACAGGTTGTATGGCCTGAGTTAAAACACAGTAGGCCTATTTCACAAAGATTATAAAAAAATAATTGACAGCCCAAACAAGCATGTATCTTGCTGATCACATTGTCATAGCCATCATAGGCGACATGTGTGTACAGTAGACATGTACACAGCGGCTGCCATCTTCTCTGGTCACCTGTAATAAACCCTGTGGTTATCAGAAGGAAGATTAGGAGACTATAACATTGACTTAATGATGATGAGGTTCTGTCTGCAGAGTCCTAATTCAGATGTTCTGTTTAAATTCCTCCAGAGCTGGCTCCTCAGAACAGGGTTCAGTGAGGAGTAGTGGAACAGACGTTTTGGAAGGGATGGTGATAAATCATCATGTCCTGTTAAGTCTTAGCCGCAGTGTTAAACCAGGGTTTGACCAAACCAGGAGCGCATGTGTACAGTATGTGCATGCGTGTGTCGGTGTCTGTGTGTATGTCTGTATGTTGGCTTACCGTGACGAGGAGGGAAGAAGGACAGTGGCATGTTGTCCGTTTTCTGTTAGGAGAGGGAAAGAAAGAGAGAGATGGGGCAGGGAGTGAGGGAAGGGGTGGAGACAGCGAGATCTCCATGATACTGTATCCTATGGTGATTGGACGTGACACAACAATGATATGATGAAGAACTACTGTTATGGGATTTTTATGAAGAAGGACTAAATTATGTATACATTTAGCTTAGAATTATAACTAAACAGAATACTACTCTGTTACTGTATGAATGTATGAATCTTATTATAATCATACTACTGAATATAAGGTGTGTAGTTTTAGTCAAGAATTAGAACAAGGACTTTCTGTTCCTTGTTAGAAACTAGTGGAGCTGTCGTCAGACCGGCTGGAATACTGTGTTCCTTACAGGACATTCTGTCCCTACCCAGGGAGGGGAGAGGCCTTGTAGTAGATTGTTTAACAGGTGGCAGACAATGTGAGAAGGCTTGTGAACTATTTTGCCATTGTGTCTGAGAGGAGGAGGGACACTTATGACGAAATGTGAGGTATATAAACCAATGCACATGGTATTATGACCAGAGCTCTCGGGAATAAACGCTATTGATTAATATTGAGACTGATCTTTGTCTATTTTATGCAAATAAGAACCTTACAAACTCTTAGAAACGGACCAAAGTGTTTTGCTTTGTTATAATTGAATAGGTTAATGAACATATAGGAATTGAAGTCCTCTAACAGCTACTTACCTACTTCACCTATTTACTTTACTCAATCCAGTCCATGTCTGTCAATTTTCAATTCAATTCAAGGGGCTTTAATGTCATGGGAAACATGTTAATATTGCCAAAGCAAGTGAGGTAGATAATATACAAAAGTGAAAATCACAAATCTTGCTGCTGTGATGGCACACTATGGTATTTCACCCAGTAGATATGGGAGTTTCAAAATCGGGGTGGTTGTTTTCAAATTCTTTGTGGATCTGAGTAATCTGAGGGAAATGTGTGTCTCTAATATGGTCATACATTGGGCAGGAGGTTAGGAAGTGCAGCTAATTTTCCACCTCATTTTGTGGGCAGTATACACATAGCCTGTCTTTTCTTGAGAGCCAGGTCTTCCTATGGCAGCCTTTCTCAATAGCAAGGCTATGCTCACTGAGTCTGTACATAGTCAAAGCTTTCCTTAAGTTTGGGTCAGTCACAGTGGTCAGGTATTCTGCCACTATGTACTCTCCTTTAGGGCCAAATAGCATTCTAGTTTGCTCAGTTTTTTTGTTAATTCTTTCCAATGTGTCAAGTAATTATATTTTTGCTTTCTCATGATTTGGTTGGGTCTAATTGAGTAGCTGTCCTGGGGCTCTGTGTGGTGTGTATGTCCCTCTCATATTCTCTATCCCTGTATCTTCACTATCTCTTTCTGTTACATGGTCCCTTGCCCTCTTCACTGTGTCTTATCTGTAATCTCTCCGGTGGGAAGCTGGTTATTCCAACTTTCCCTCATGAAGTGCCAGTGTTGAGGCTAATGCTGGTCAGATGTGCAGCTGCATAAGAGTGGGGCCAGGGACAAGTGAAACAACAGAGGAACACAGTCCAGTCACCGAGCACGGCCAGAAACTCAAGGCCAACACTTCTCTTTTCTCTTCTCTACTCTCTTCTCCCCTCCACATCTTTCCAAACTTGTTTTCCTCCATCTCCTCTCTCCTCTCCTCTCCTCTCCTCTCCTCTCCTCTCCTCTCCTCTCCTCTCCCTCTCCTCTCCCTCTCCTCTCCTCTCCTCTCATCTCCTCTTCTCTACTCTCTTCTCCCCTCCACATCTTTCCAAACTTGTTTTCCTCCATCTCTGGTTTGATCCTCTCCTCTCCTCTCCTCTCCTCTCCTCTCCTCTCCTCTCCTCTCATCTCCTCTTCTCTGCTCTCCTCTGGTCTCTTCAGTAATACATATGCGAGCTGGCTATGGTCCTCTCTACTGGTCTTGGCCAGCTATGGCTAGCTACTTGTTTTGCTATTTCCACTAAGGAGCAGGACGGAAAGAAAGCTCCAGGCATCCCTTATATTACACTGTGGACAGACTAGAGTACACTACAGACTACAAACTAGAGCACACTACAGAATAGAGTACACTGCAGACAAGAGTACACTACAGACTAGAGCACACAACAGACTAGAGTACACTACAGACTAGAGCACACTACAGAATAGAGTACACTACAGAATAGAGTACACTACAGACTAGAGTACACTACAGACTAGACTACACTACAGACTAGATTACACTACAGACTAGAGTACATACACTGCAGACGAGAGTACACTACAGACTAGAGTACATACACTGCAGACTAGAGTACACTACAGACAAGAGTACATACACTACAGACTAGAGCACACGACAAACTAGAGTACATACACTACAGACTAGAGTACACTACAGACTAGAATACACTACAGACTAGAGCACACTACAGACTAGAGTACACTACAGACTAGAGTACACTACAGACTAGAGTACACTACAGACTAGAGTACACTACAGACTAGAGTACATACACTACAGACTAGAGCACACTACAGACAAGAGTACACTACAGACTAGAGCACACTACAGACTAGAGCACACTACAGACTAGATAGAGTACATACACTACAGACTAGAGTACACTACAGACTAGAGTACACTACAGACTAGAGTACACTACAGACTAGAGCACACTACAGACAAGAGTACACTACAGACTAGAGCACACTACAGACTAGAGTACACTACAGACAAGAGTACACTAAATACTAGAGTACACTGCAGAATAGAGTACACTACAGAATAGAGCACACTACAGATAAGAGCACACTACAGACTAGAGTACATACACTACAGACTAGAGTACACTACAGACTAGAGTACACTACAGACTAGAGTACACTACAGACGAGAGCACACTGCAGACTAGAGTACATACACTACAGACTAGAGTACACTACAGACTAGAGCACACTACAGACTAGAGCACACTACAGACTAGAGCACACTACAGACTAGAGCACACTACAGACTAGATAGAGTACATACACTACAGACTAGAGTACACTACAGACTAGAGTACACTACAGACTAGAGCACACTACAGACTAGAGTACACTACAGACAAGAGTACACTAAATACTAGAGTACACTGCAGAATAGAGTACACTACAGAATAGAGCACACTACAGACAAGAGCACACTACAGACTAGAGTACATACACTACAGACTGGAGTACACTACAGACTAGAGTACACTACAGACTAGAGCACACTACAGACTAGAGTACATACACTACAGACTAGAGTACATACACTACAGACTAGAGTACACTACAGACTAGAGCACACTACAGACTAGAGCACACTACAGACTAGAGTACACTACAGACTAGAGTACACTACAGACTAGAGTACACTACAGACTAGAGTACACTACAGACTAGAGTACACTACAGACTAGAGTAAACTACAGACTAGAGTACACTACAGACTAGAGTACATACACTACAGACTAGAGTACACTACAGACTAGAGTACACTACAGACTAGAGCACTCTACAGACTAGATAGAGTACATACACTACAGACTAGAGTACACTACAGACTAGAGTACACTACAGACTAGAGCACACTACAGACAAGAGCACACTACAGACAAGAGTACACTACAGACTAGAGCACACTACAGACTAGAGCACACTACAGACTAGAGCACACTACAGACTAGAGTACACTACAGACTAGAGTACACTACAGACTAGAGCACACTACAGACAAGAGTACACTACAGACTAGAGCACACTACAGACTAGAGTACACTAAATACTAGAGTACACTACAGACTAGAGTACACTACAGACTAGAGTACACTACAGACTAGAGTACACTACAGACAAGAGCACACTACAGACTAGAGTACATACACTACAGACTAGAGTACACTACAGACTAGAGTACACTACAGACTAGAGTACACTACAGACTAGAGTGCATACACTACAGACTAGAGTACACTACAGACAAGAGTACATACACTACAGACTAGAGCACACGACAAACTAGAGTACATACACTACAGACTAGAGCACACTACAGACTAGAGCACACTACAGACTAGAGCACACTACAGACTAGAGTACACTACAGACTAGAGCACACTACAGACTAGAGCACACTACAGACTAGAGCACACTACAGACTAGAGTACACTACAGACTAGACTACATTACAGACTAGAGTACACTACAGACTAGAGCACACAGACAAGAGTACAGACTAGAGTACACTACAGACTAGAGCACACTACAGACTAGAGCACACTACAGACTAGAGCACACTACAGACTAGACTAGTACACTACAGACTAGAGCACACTACAGACTAGAGTACACTACAGACTAGAGCACACTACAGACTAGAGCACACTACAGACTAGAGTACACTACAGACTAGAGTACACTACAGACTAGAGCACACTACAGACTAGAGTACACTACAGACTAGAGCACACTACAGACTAGAGCACACTACAGACTAGAGTACACTACATACTAGAGCACACTACAGACTGGAGTGCACTACAGACTAGAGTACACTACAGACTAGAGCACACTACAGACTAGAGTACACTACAGACTAGAGTACATACACTACAGACTAGAGTACACTACAGACTAGAGTACACTACAGACGAGAGCACACTGCAGACTAGAGTACATACACTACAGACTAGAGTACACTACAGACTAGAGCACACTACAGACTAGAGCACACTACAGACTAGAGTACACTACAGACTAGAGTACACTACAGACTAGAGTACACTACAGACTAGAGTACACTACAGACTAGAGTACACTACAGACTAGAGTACACTACAGACTAGAGCACACTACAGACTAGACTACACTACAGACTAGATTACACTACAGACTAGAGTACATACACTGCAGACGAGAGTACACTACAGACTAGAGTACATACACTGCAGACTAGAGTACACTACAGACAAGAGTACATACACTACAGACTAGAGCACACGACAAACTAGAGTACATACACTACAGACTAGAGTACACTACAGACTAGAATACACTACAGACTAGAGCACACTACAGACTAGAGTACACTACAGACTAGAGTACACTACAGACTAGAGTACACTACAGACTAGAGTAAACTACAGACTAGAGTACACTACAGACTAGAGTACATACACTACAGACTAGAGCACACTACAGACAAGAGTACACTACAGACTAGATAACACTACAGACTAGAGTACACTACAGACTAGAGTACACTACAGACTAGAGTACACTACAGACTAGAGCACACTACAGACAAGAGTACACTACAGACTAGAGCACACTACAGACTAGAGTACACTACAGACAAGAGTACACTAAATACTAGAGTACACTGCAGAATAGAGTACACTACAGAATAGAGCACACTACAGACAAGAGCACACTACAGACTAGAGTACATACACTACAGACTGGAGTACATACACTACAGACTAGAGTACACTACAGACTAGAGTACACTACAGACGAGAGCACACTGCAGACTAGAGTACATACACTACAGACTAGAGTACACTACAGACTAGAGCACACTACAGACTAGAGCACACTACAGACTAGAGCACACTACAGACTAGAGCACACTACAGACTAGATAGAGTACATACACTACAGACTAGAGTACACTACAGACAAGAGTACACTACAGACTAGAGTACACTACAGACTAGAGTACACTACAGACAAGAGTACACTAAATACTAGAGTACACTGCAGAATAGAGTACACTACAGAATAGAGCACACTACAGACAAGAGCACACTACAGACTAGAGTACATACACTACAGACTGGAGTACACTACAGACTAGAGTACACTACAGACTAGAGCACACTACAGACTAGAGTACATACACTACAGACTAGAGTACATACACTACAGACTAGAGTACACTACAGACTAGAGTACACTACAGACGAGAGCACACTGCAGACTAGAGTACATACACTACAGACTAGAGTACACTACAGACTAGAGCACACTACAGACTAGAGTACACTACAGACTAGAGTACACTACAGACTAGAGTACACTACAGACTAGAGTACACTACAGACTAGAGTACACTACAGACTAGAGTACACTACAGACTAGAGTACACTACAGACTAGAGCACACTACAGACTAGATAGAGTACATACACTACAGACTAGAGTACACTACAGACTAGAGTACACTACAGACTAGAGTACACTACAGACTAGAGCACACTACAGACAAGAGTACACTACAGACTAGAGCACACTACAGACTAGAGCACACTACAGACTAGAGCACACTACAGACTAGAGTACACTACAGACTAGAGTACACTACAGACTAGAGCACACTACAGACAAGAGTACACTACAGACTAGAGCACACTACAGACTAGAGTACACTAAATACTAGAGTACACTACAGACTAGAGCACACTACAGACTAGAGTACACTACAGACTAGAGCACACTACAGACTAGAGTACACTACAGACTAGAGTGCATACACTACAGACTAGAGTACACTACAGACTAGAGTACACTACAGACTAGAGTACACTACAGACTAGAGTGCATACACTACAGACTAGAGTACACTACAGACAAGAGTACATACACTACAGACTAGAGCACACGACAAACTAGAGTACATACACTACAGACTAGAGCACACTACAGACTAGAGCACACTACAGACTAGAGCACACTACAGACTAGAGTACACTACAGACTAGAGCACACTACAGACTAGAGCACACTACAGACTAGAGCACACTACAGACTAGAGTACACTACAGACTAGACTACATTACAGACTAGAGTACACTACAGACTAGAGCACACTACAGACTAGAGTACACTACAGACTAGAGCACACTACAGACTAGAGCACACTACAGACTAGAGCACACTACAGACTAGAGTACACTACAGACTAGAGCACACTACAGACTAGAGTACACTACAGACTAGAGCACACTACAGACTAGAGCACACTACAGACTAGAGTACACTACAGACTAGAGCACACTACAGACTAGAGCACACTACAGACTAGAGTACACTACAGACTAGAGCACACTACAGACTAGAGCACACTACAGACTAGAGTACACTACAGACTAGAGCACACTACAGACTAGAGTACATTACAGACTAGAGTACACTACAGACTAGAGTACACTACAGACTAGAGCACACTACAGACTAGAGCACACTACAGACTAGAGTACACTACAGACTAGAGCACACTACAGACTAGAGTACACTACAGACTAGAGTACATTACAGACTTACAAAGCTAAATCACCAACGTTGTACAGAACACTCACCACAGACACAGTGCACATTCTTTAGCAGGAGTAATAAGTGCAGGACGTACCACAGGCGTCAGAGGGGTCCTTGGTCTGAAAGGTTTCTGCATGGCCTTGTCTGAAAACAAAACCACAACACAAGAAGAATAAACATCTGGAACTAATAACACGTTACTAGTACTGGACCGTAAGGAATATATACAGTTGAAGTCGGAACTTTACATACACTTAGGTTGGAGTCATTAAAACTTGTTTTTCAACCACTCCACACATTTCTTGTTAACAAACTATAGTTTTGGCAAGTCGGTTAGGAAATCTACTTTGTGCATGACACAAGTCATTTTTCCAAAAATTGTTTACAGACAATCTATTATTTAACTTATAATTCACTGTATCACAATTCCAGTGAGTCAGAAGTTTACATACACTAAGTTGACTGTGCCTTTAAACAGCTTGGAAAATTTCAGAAAATGATGTCATGGATTTAGAAGCTTCTGATAGGCTAATTGACATCATTTGAGTCGATTGGTGGTGTACTTGTGGATGTATTTCAAGGCTTACCTTCAAACTCAGTGCCTCTTTGTTTGACATCATGGGAAAATCAAAAGAAATCAGCCAAGACCTCAGAAAAAATATTGTAGACCTCCACAAGTCGGGTTCATCCTTGGGAGCAATTTCCAAACGCCTGAAGGTACCACGTTCATCTGTACAAACAATAGTACACAAGTATAAACACCATGGGACCACCCAGACGCAATACCACTCAGGATGGAGATGCATTCTGTCTCCTAGAGATGAACGTACTTTGGTGCAAAAAGTGCAAATCAATCCTGGAACAACAGCAAAGGACCTTGTGAAGATGCTGGAGGAAACAGGTACGAAAGTATCTATATCCACAGTAAAACGAGTCCTATATTGACATAACCTGAAAGGCCGCTCATCAAGGAAGAAGCCACTGCTCCAAAACCACCATAAAAAGCCAGATTACGGTTTGCAACTGCACATGGGGATAGAGATCTTACTTTTCGGAGAAATGTCTTCTGGTCTGATGAAATGAAAATAGAACTGTTTGGCCATAATGACCATCGTTATGTTTGGAGGAAAAGGGAGAGGCTTGTAATCCAAAGAACACCATCCCAACCATGAAGCACGGGGGGGGCAGCATCATGTTGAGGGGGTGCATTGCTGCAGGAGGGACTAGTGCACTTCACAAAATGGATGGCATCGTGAGGCAGGAAAATGATGTGGAAATATTGAAGCAACATTTCAAGACATCACTTAGGAAGTTAAAGCTTGGTCGCAAATGGGTCTTCCAACTGGACAATGACCCCAAGCATATTTCCAAAGTTGTGGAAAAATGGCTTAAGGACAACAAAGTCAAGGTATTGGAGTGGCCATCACAAGGCCCTGACCTCAATCCCATAGAAAATGTGTGGTCAGAACAAGGAGAACAACAAACCTGCCTCAGTTACACCAGCTCTGTCAAGAGGAATGGGCCAAAATTCACCCAACTTATTGTAGGAAGATTGTGGAAGTCTCCCCAAAACGTTTGACCCAAGTTCAACAATTTAAAGGCAATGCTACCAAATACTAATTGAGTGTATGTAAACTTCTGACCCATTGGGAATGAGATGAAAGAAATAAAAGCTGAAATAAATCATTCTCTCTACTATTATTCTGACGTTTCACATTCTTAAAATAAAGTGGTGATCCTAACTGATCTAAGACAGGGACATTTTTACCAGGATTAAATGTCAGGAATTGTGAAAAACTGAGTTTAAATGTATTTGGCTGAGGTGTATGTAAACTTCCAACTTCAACTGTATAAAAAAACAGGTGATATGTGTAAGATACTGACAGACTCAGTGCTGCATCCATTTGTGGATGTGTTTGAAGGGGGAATGATTTGAGCGATGCACCATGGAAGGAAAGAGACGAAGTGTTTAGGTGACCTACCCATGTTGGTGTTGTGGATAACTGGCTTGCTCCACACTCCACTGCGTTCTTCGTTGTTGGGTCGGACACCAAACTCGTAGGCCGTGTTGGGCTTCAGGTTATCGATGACCATGTCGCTGGAGGGGCAGGTCTGTTGAGTCCACTTCCTGTTCCTCTCACGGTAACGCACTGTGTAGTGCCTGGGTCAACACAGATAGAACACAACATTGTTCATTATCACACATTGTCATCAGTAGTATTATAACATTGTGTATTGTTTAGTGACTATGACAACAAACATAGAATGTAATAGAAATGTCAGACATTGTGTAGTAACATGGATACTACAGCAGTTTCTAGGGACTCATTTGTAACACAACGGCTTGTTATTTAGCTGTGACAGCTGTCTGTTCACCATTTTGTGACAGTGACAGCTGTGAATGCAGAGCTGTAAATTCTAGTTTCCTGGTTGAGATATGTTGTGCAGGCCGTGGTCGTGTGCGACATTCAAGTGTTTAGAAAGCTAGTAGGAACTTTAGAGTTTGCTGTGAGCAGAGCAGGTTGAGGTCAAGCTTTCCAATGGGTTTTCCAAAGCTCAGTGGAGAGAAGAGGGGAAGTTTAGAGAGGTACAGTTGGTTGATGTGTAGGATGAGGATCACTCCACCACTACTAAACACCTGTGCCCTCGCCCCACTGCCTCCCTGGTGGAACAATGTGTTGCAGTTATACCAACATTTTAATGCTGTCTGTTGTGTATGACATACTGTAAATGTCAGGTGAGTGAAATACGTCTTTCTCAAGCTGTGAAAATAATCTCCTTAGTGTGGTGGGATCCACTGTGTGCTTTTTGGCCCCTCTGAGTACCCTTACTGCCCTGTGTCTCTATGGACAGAGAGCAGCATGACAAACCAGCACTGGAACAGGAACAACATCAACCTTTGTAGACGAGCTGGGACATGAGCTGTGTATCCGTAACCCCCTCACTGGCTGACTCTGCTGAGCGTGCATGTTTGTGCGTCCTTACGTGTGTGTTGGTGTACTTTAACTAACCCGTCCTCCAGGCAGTCGTTCATGATGTCCCCCTCGTAGGGCATCTTGAGGAAGGTCCCCCAGGACAGCAGTACCGAGGTGGGGGTCACGGACCCAATCACCAGGTGCAGTGGCTTCTCCAGGTTCACCTTGCCTGGGGAGTCACAGGGCTCAGAGTTCAAAGGTCAACCTCATCAAATTCAAAGCAATGGGTATAAATAAGAAAAGAGTCAATGTAAAATCTATCAAATGATTACTGGTAACACAGAGTTGGTGCACGTGCAGTACCTGTGCACGGTTTCTTCACATTGTTAACTGGGACGGGCTGTACAGCAATCAGGTACTTGGGCTCGGCATCTGTAAGAGAGATTCAGGGTTTAGCACTGCTAGCAGAAGAAAGGTGTGTGTGTGTGTGTGTGTGTGTGTGTGTGTGTGTGTGTGTGTGTGTGTGTGTGTGTGTGTGTGTGTGTGTGTGTGTGTGTGTGTGTGTGTGTGTGTGTGTGTGTGTGTGTGTGTGTGTGTGTGTGTGTGTGTGTGTGTGTGTGTGTGTGTGTGTGTGTGTGTGTGTGTGCGTGTGTGTGTGTTTGTGCGTGTGTGTGTGTGAGCATCTGCATGTGTCTAAGTATGTGTGTTGTACGGATGTTGGATGAGTCAAGGGAGTCTGCACAGATGTGTCCTTTGTCAGTGATGCATAGAATCAAACCATGAAGATAAAACATGTAATATGTAATCATACATTACATACTAAACACACACACACAAACGCCTCACCGATCTCGGTCTCATAGGGCAGTCCGTTCTCTGGGAGTTGGATGAACTGTTTAGAGAACATGCTGCTGCCGTAGCCCAGGATGTAGCCCTCCAGCTTGGTGTCAGCGTTCAGACGTACAAACTTCATCACGATGGTGTCGCCTGTAGCGTTGATCCTCACCTTCATGTTCTGACGTCTCACTGGGGGCAGAGGAGAGCATGCAGTATTCAGCATGGTGCGCACACACACACATGCCTCCCCCCTCCCCTCCTCCGGGGGTAGGCCGTCATTGTAAATAAGAACTTGTTCTTATTTGACTTGCCTAGTTAAATAAAGGTTCAATAAAAATAATCATAAATATGTAAATTACTGGTAGTGAACAGGGACTGAAGCTAGGAGTGTTAATTGGGTGAGAGACCTTTGGCCAGGTCTGTGTTGGGTATGAGACGGAATGGAAGGATACAAAGTCCCTGCTCCGTTAACTTGTAAAGTTAAACGCAAAAACAGAGAGAAGTAGGTCAGAATGATCAAATATGTCACTAGTTTCAGGAAACTAGCCGTGTGTCGCACGTCAAAGAAGAGGCATTTGAACATAAACATTTATATTTAAAAAACGTGTTCTGAACGATGTGAACGTTCATGTGCCTTAAAAGCAAATGTGTATATCTGAAAATACAAAGATTTGTTTTATTTTATTATGATCCTCGCTGGTTTAGTCATGGAAAAAGCCAGGCACCTTCCCGCTACTCATGATTGGCTGAGATAATTGATGGGCTGGACACGCCGAGATGAGTTCGGATTGGTCTGCCATGCAGCTGGCTTCTATCTATAACATGAGCTGCTCAGTATGTGTAGGTAATTATTTCTCTGTCTATAACATGAGCTGCTCAGTATGTGTAGGTAATTATTTCTCTGTCTATAACATGAGCTGCTCAGTATGTGTAGGTAATTATTTCTCTGTCTATAACATGAGCTGCTCAGTATGTGTAGGTATTGTGTGTAGATTGCTGAGGACATTGTTTTATTTAATCCATTTTGGAGTAAGGCTGTAACGTAACAACATTTGGAAAAAGACAAGGGGTCTGAATACTTTCTGAGGGCAGTGTAAGACTGAATTGAGCTCGTCGGTCACGTATTTTACTTAATTATACAATATGTGCATTTTGCAAACTGCAGTGAGATATTTAAGGGCAAACTAAATAGTGAATTAAGTTGAAATTGTGGAACATGCTTTTGAAAAAATAAATATGCACACACTGCCAGCATCCGCCAGAGGTGAAAAGGTCGGCCAGAAATGAGGGGAAACCATGCTTTTGATAAATAACCTTAAGCTTTGCCAACTGTGTGTTTTCTATCAAAACTGCATTTGTTTTTTTTTCTCCTCAAAATGTCAGATCAAACAATGAGGGATTGGCTTTTGCTTTGGCTCCAAGGAGGGGGGTTTCCAGTGTATGAAACATTTGGAATCTTCATGCTGCGTTTCTCCAACTCCAAAACAAGCAAACATTGTCTCAGTCACCTAAGAACCTGGTCCAAACGCCAACAGTTTGGCCGTTCTTCACCAGGGGCTGTTATTCTTATCTGTATTTCCAGGTTGAAATGGATGTTTAGAAATGGTCCGTCATTTACTCAAATCATCTACAGAGCCCTCAGAATGTTTTCATACCTTTTGACTTATTCCACAATTGTTGTGTTACAGCCTGAATTCAAATGAAAGCTGTTCACAGCCAAGCCACAAGAACAGATGAGACTAGAAAGGAATATTAGCCAACAACAACACAGATGAGGAAGAGGATTTTGTTATCGTCTTGGATACAGGCAGTGAGGATTAAGAATGACGAATTAAATTCCAACATCTCCAACGTAACAGAATGTTCAAACTGACCAAAGCTTTGTCACTGTTACCACGGACTTACAGCTTGAGGACCATATTCATCTTCATAACAAACACACACACACTCACACAAACACCTGGGCTTGTACTGAGGGCAGCAGACCTGTAGATAGCCATCTGTAATCATGGACCTGACCTTACCAGCACCCTGTTATATGTAACGAATAAATACTTCAGTTGAATGTACCAATTGACTCTTTGACCTTGTTGGACCTCGTGGACCTCATGGCCTTTGACCATCTATAGGGCCACAATTACTAAGCATTTGCACCAGGTGAAAAGCTCACACCTATAGCAACAACATATTACTAAACAATTGTGTTACCATATATGTTACTACACAGGTATGAGAGAAACGTCATGTGAAATGTTTAGATAAAAACATTGAGAAAGCTAATTGGCTCTTCATCTGATAAAATGTAGTCCACATGTTGTGCCAGGGACACAGTGTGTGCAGTGTGCTTCATCCTCTGTTCCAGGTCTCAGCTAAGTACACTTTTACTTTTATAACTAAGTACACTTATTTAATTATGCAATAGATCAGTAAATCATACATTCCGTCATAAATGTCATCTGAATGTTATTAGAAGGTGATAACCAATGCAAATGTCCCACATAGCTGCAGTATCCATCCAAGTGGTTACTAAGAGGGAAGATCAGTTCGATGTTTTGTTTTTATGGAGGAGAGCTCTGCCTGTCACCATGTTATCATGGGGTTTACTACAGCAACTTCCTCCACTCGCACGCTTCAACAAATATCAGAGAAACGACACAATCCTAAAATACAATCCTTTCTTGATCAAGAGATGAAACCTCCACCTCATACTGATAGTGAATCACCACAAAAATGGACTAGATAATCCAGCAATCCATCAGCACACTTGACAAGACACAATAAACCCTCCCACTCTGATCCCACTGTGTTCCTCTATGGCTGGATCATAAAGTCTCCGTTAGACTGAAGACACTGAGCGGAAACATTGACTGGAGGCGACTGGGCTTCACAACGGCCATCCCGGCTCATCCCCGGTGATGGATGGTCCTCTGGGGGAGGGAGGAGGTCATTAGTTCTGTCAGTGGTTGAGCTCAGTGCTCTCGCAAATTGTGTGTGTGTGTGTGTGTGTGTGTGTGTGTGTGTGTGTGTGTGTGTGTGTGTGTGTGTGTGTGTGTGTGTGTGTGTGTGTGTGTGTGTGTGTGTGTGTGTGTGTGTGTGTGTGTGTGTGTGTGTGTGTGTGTGTGTGTGTGGGGGGCTTTGGAATCATTGTCATGTTGTTGATTTTAATCTTGCCAAACTAGGTCCTCTTGGCAGCTTGTTTTGTATTCTTAGTCTTTGGATTCCTCCTCCCTCATGTCCTTCTATACTTGTTCTTCTCCTTCCTCTGTTTGAAGGGACATTGACTACTATGATCCCACTGTATGCACATACAATACATAAAACACACACATTCACACACTACTGGGCAGGTTTTGTGTTTTAGGGGCTGTGTGGCTCTAATCTAGTTGAATACTGTGGGGCTATGTGGCTCAGGTCTAGTTCAAGACTTTGGCACTCTGTGGCTCTTGTCTGATTGAATACTGTGGGGCTATGTGGCTCTAGTCTAGTTCAAGACTGTGGGGCTTTTTAACTTTAGTCTAGAAGAAGACTGTGGGGCTCTTTAACTTTAGTCTCAGTTGAATACTGTGGGGCTCTGTGGCTGTAGTTGATTTTATGTAGGCCAAGTCTGAATATTTTATGTCTGTTACCACTGATAACCTGAATGACCCTAGAAAGTTTTGGAAGGCTATTATGTCTATGTCTGGTAACAGTAATGTTAATGAATTACCGTCATGTGTTTTGAAGGACTCTGTTGCTGTATATGACAAAACTGAAATGCTGAATTGTTTCAATGAGTCCTTTGTATTATCTGGTAGGCTGTTTGATTCAGTGTCCTCTGTCTCTGTTACAACCCTGTGTGGATGAACCAGTGAGAGCTGGTCAATCTTTTAGCTTTTGCCATTCTCAGTGCAGGTGGTACATAACGCCCTGAAATCCTTAGATCAGAGAAAGCCTGCAGGTCCTGATCTTTTGAATCCCTGCTTTTTAAATCTGGCAGCTGATTTCATAGCTGAACCACTTACATCTCTGTTCAATCTAACCCTGGAATGTAATGAAATTCCAAAGATCTGGAAATCAGCATTTGTCCGACCACTTTTAAAAGGCGAGATCCAACTCTTTTAAATAAGTATAGGCCAATCTTAAAGCTGTCACCCCTGGTGAAAATACTTGAAACCCTTGTGAGTTTTTATTTACTAACTTTATTTTATCAATGTACCAATCAGGCTTCAGGAAGAAGCATAGCACAATTACAGCAGCCATGAAGGTTTTAAATGATATCACTGAAGCCCTTGACAAAAAACAGCACTGTGTTTAACTTTTTATTGATCTCGCTAAGGCTTTTGATACAGTTGATCATGTTATACTAAGGCAGAGATTGTCGAGTGTAGGTCTTTCAGAGCATGCAGTTGCATGGTTTGCTAACTATCTGTCTGATAGAACTCAGTGCACTCAATTTGATGAGCCTATGTCTGTTACATTTTCTGTCTTTAATGGTGTGCCCCAAGGCTCTGTACTTGGTCCTCTCTTCACAATTTATATAAATGATTTAGACAAAAATGTCCAAAATGCGAAACTTCATTTTTATGCTGATGATACTGTTATTTACTGTTGTGCCTCGTCTCTTACAAAAGCTTTATTTATATTTACAAGGCCATTTTGGGTTTACTACCTTTTAATTTTGCCATTTTTATTGTTCAGAAATGTGGTGGGTATTCTCTTCGTTCGCTGGACTTTATCCTGCTAACTGTTCCAAATGTCCGAACTGAATTTGGTAAAAGGGCTTTTATGTACTCTGCACCATCGTCTTGGAACACCTTACAAAATACTTTTAAACGGGAAGAACTTGTCCCGATTGGTACTTGAGACTGATTCCCTGACCTGTCAATGTTTTTAATCTCTTGAAAAAGAGATTTTAAATCTCAATGAGCCCTTCCTGGTCAAATAAAGGTTAAATAAAAAATATATAAAAAAATGTAGCTCTGCTGGTGTTTGGCTCTCAGGTTTCCATCCTGGGAATGAGAAGGTGAAGAGCTGGGGAAGAATGGTTCCGCATCAGAACAAAAAGAGAGAGGCCTCACCTACAGTATCACATAACTCCAATGGCAGACAGGGGAGGGTGTGGGGCTTGATAAGCTTTAGGGGGCTTTACACCATTGCACCACACCCTTGACCATGGGCCAGCCCAGCCATGCTCCAGGTTCTCAGGGAGGAGAGCTTTACCTCACAGCCCAGCCATGCTCCAGGTTCTCAGGGAGGAGAGCTTTACCTCACAGCCCAGCCATGCTCCAGGTTCTCAGGGAGGAGAGCTTTACCTCACAGCCCAGCCATGCTCCAGGTTCTCAGGGAGGAGAGCTTTACCTCACAGCCCAGCCATGCTCCAGGTTCTCAGGGAGGAGAGCTTTACCTCACAGCCCAGCCATGCTCCAGGTTCTCAGGGAGGAGAGCTTTACCTCACAGCCCAGCCATGCTCCAGGTTCTCAGGGAGGAGAGCTTTACCTCACAGCCCAGCCATGCTCCAGGTTCTCAGGGAGGAGAGCTTTACCTCACAGCCCAGCCATGCTCCAGGTTCTCAGGGAGGAGAGCTTTCTGCACTGGTCTGCCTGATCTCATACTATATCTCCCACATCTGATCTCATACTATATATCCCACATCTGGCTCAACTACAGCTGTTTTCTGCGGTGGCAAAAATATTTTTCTCTTTTCCCAACTCTCCCTTCCTTCGTCTCCCTACATTGCTCTCCAATCATCCCTCCATCTGTCTAGCTATCTCTCAGCCATCCCCCCATCTGTCTAGCGCACTCTAATCAATCCCTCCATCTGTCTTGCACTCTCTCATCAATCCCTCCATCTATCCAGCCCTCTCTCCATCTGTCTAGCTATCTCTCAGCCATCCCTCCAACTGTCTAGCCCTCTCTCATCAATCCCTCCATCTGTCCAGCCCTTTCTCATCAATCCCTCCATCTGTCCAGCCCTCTCTCATCAATCCCTCCATCTGTCCAGCCCTCTCTCATCAATCCCTCCATCTGTCCAGCCCTCTCTCATCAATCCCTCCATCTGTCCAGCCCTCTCTCATCAATCCCTCCTGTCCAACCCTCTCTCATCAATCCCTCCATCTGTCCAGCCCTTTCTCATCAATCCCTCCATCTGTCCAGCCCTTTCTCATCAATCCCTCCATCTGTCCAGCCCTTTCTCATCAATCCCTCCATCTGTCCAGCCCTTTCTCATCAATCCCTCCATCTGTCTAGCCCTCTCTCATCAATCCCTCCATCTGTCCAGCCCTTTCTCATCCATCCCTCTATCTGTCTAGCTATCTCTCAGCCATCCCTCCATCTGCCCAGCCCTCTCTCATCAATCCCTCCATCTGTCTTGCACTCTCTCATCCATCCCTCTATCTTTCTAGCTCTCTTATCCATCCCTCCATCCCTCAGGCTGTAAGAGCACATACAACTGAAAAATTAAAGGAGAGTTGCACACTGTAGGAGCTCAGATGCAAGAATTGAATACAATCGTTTCAACAGCCATGCTGTCTTCATCAGTATTTAATACACCTAACATACACAAAGAGATATATAGTGCATCAACAACATGGCACATTGCAAAAAGGACCAAACTGCCACAACACTGACCTGTAACCTGGAAACACTTTCATTTGTAAAGACTGGACACTATTAATAGGAGTTAACCTCTCTTACCCTCGCCTGCCCACCTTGTTTCAAGGAAATAGGACAAACTCACGTGATTCTTAAAAAATCCAGCACAAGCACAATTTTGGACACGGCCAGTTGTGAATAGTGAACACCTTGGAACACCTTGCTCCCGGTCAACTAAAGACAGTCCATGGATTTTCAACATGATGTACAGTAAAACTTTATCTCTCAATTGAGTGCATGTGTCTAGGCACACATTTACAGAACCACTAGCTTTTCAGGCAATATGGGACAAGGCAACGGCCACCGGTGGTTGTCATGGCAACATATGCAGCACTGCACGTTTCGGCTGCCATGTGATAACGGTCAAATGCAATAACACATGATACATTAACAACCACATCACATACCATCCAACATACAGTATGATTAAGCAATAAGACCCAAGGGGGTGTGGTATATAGCCAATATACCACAGGTAAGGGCTATTCTGAAGCACGACACAACGCGGAGTGCCTGGATACAGCCCTTAGTCGTGGTATATTGGTCATATATCACAAACCACCGAGGTGCCTTATTGCTATTATAAACTGGTTACCAACGTAATTAGAGCAGTAAAAATAAATGTTTTGTCATACCCATGGTATACGATCTGTTATACCATGGCAGTCAGCCAATCAGCTCAAACCACCCAGTTTATAACAACAATTGCATAGCATTAATCATAGTGTACATAGACCACAACCACGTAGTGTGAAGTACACAGACTGTTTTGGAGCATGGTCTCAGTGGACAGTCTCAGCGTAAGCATTACAATAACAGTCCTATTCCAGATTTAGATTCAACACTGCAGTAATGGGGCGGCAGGTAGCCTAGTGGTTAGAGCGTTGGGCCAGTAACTGAAAGGTTGCTGGATTGAATCCCCGGGCTGATGAGGTAAAAATCTGTCGTTCTGCCCCTGAAAACGGCAGTTAACCCGGTGTTCCAAGGCAGTCATTGTAAATAATAATTTGTTCTTAACTGACTTGCCTAGTTAAATAAAGGATAGAAAAATGATGTTGGGCAATATTATATGAACCCATAATCACTACAGGATCCATACAAGTTGTAGGTTGATATTTAGCCCTATCTGATGATGATAAAACACCAGTCTCCATTTTGGTCCAACAATTCTACATGAAACTGAGCGGTCAGCATCATAAAATGTAATGTGATTATAGTATGGGGTGTCCACATTTCATTCACCTGCATGTATACATGCGTTTCATTTCATTTACATCATATGTGGCTAACTGTATCGTGATAGGTAAACATTGGATAACTGCAGGCTGTGCGCTCTATTTCACCAGTTAAAGTCCTGTCATTTCCATTGTTTTGTATCTGCATGCTTCAGTTAAGTGCAAGCCAAGCAATTCAAATACCATTGTATTGGTCAGATGTCAACTGTAAGGGTTCATCATGGTGATGCAGATGTCACCTACCTCTGCTTCTCCGAGCCGTGGACGAGCTGGCCAGCGTCATCCCAACGATGAAGAGGAGGAAGAGGAGGAAGGTGTGTGAAAGCTGCATGGTTGTAGCTGATCTGCAGAGGTCTCAGGTAAAAAGGACTGGCTGGTGGGTCTCACTAGATACACGTGACTTGTGTAGATCTGCTCAGGTGCTCCACTAAAGGATCTCAGTTCAGGACTAAGAGGAGGACTAAGAGGAGGACTAAGAGGAGGACTAAGGTGTGCCACTGTACTACAGTACTGGAGAATTTCAGTGTAGATATCAACCAGCTCCGGACTAGCTCACAGACTGCGCCTGGTATACGACTAGAACAGTTGAACTTGAACAGTAGAACTAGAGCAGTAAAGTCATTCTCCAAGGTCTGTGTGATTCTGAGAACTGTCTCTGGTGGTTGGACTACTTCCCTGAGCTGGTGGGTCTCAGGACTAGTGCAGCACACTGGACAGGCTCTGTCTGGGGCTGAGGGGCTGGTTGCTCTGGGGCTCTATGCTGTGCTCTGGGATCCAGGGAGACCAGCCTGCAGCATATATACATACAGAGAGAGGGAGGGAGGGAGGGGACACAGGGAGGCAAACACACCCCCTTTCTTTTTTCTCACTCTCCCACAGAGAACAGAGCTATTTTACTTGCTGTCACACCCACACCCACACACACACTCTCTCTCTCTCTCCCCCTCCCCTCTCTCTTTCTCTCTCTCTCTCTCTCTCCCCCCCTCTCTCTCTCTTTCTCTATCTTTCTCTCTCTCTCTGTCTCCCTCCCTCTCTCTCTCTCTCATCCCACTTTCATTCTTTCTGTATGTTTTTTTCTAAGATGTCCACAACTCCGCTGTTTTCTATCCAGAAAGCACTTGCTGATTTTTCATTGCACTTATTCTCTATTTCTCCCTTTCCTTTCTTTGTCTCCCTCCTTCTTTTCCTTACTTTCCTATCCCTCACTCTACCACTCTTTTTACCTCTCTTTTAATTTAGCCCAAAGTTGTAAGGTTATGTAAGAGTCTTCCAAAAATGGAGGTAGGGAGAAAAATGAGAAGAGGGGTGTTCCAGTAGCCAACTACTCAAGAGTCTTCCTCTCTCATCCCTCTCTCATCTCTCTCTCACCCCGCTCTCATCCTCTCTCATTTCTCTCTCATCCCACTCTCATCTCTCTCTCATCCCTCTCTCATCCCTCTCTCACCCCTCTCTCATCCCTCTCTCATCCCTCTCTCATCCCTCTCATCTCTCTCATCCCTCTCTCATCCTCTCTCATCCTCTCTCATTCCTCTCTCATCCCTCTCTCATCTCTCTCTCATCCCTCTCTCATCCCTCTCTCATTCCTCTCTCATCCCTCTCTCATCTCTCTCATCTCTCTCTCATACCTCTCTCACCCCTCTCTCATTCCTCTCTCATCCCTCTCTCATCTCTCTCATCCCTCTCTCACCCCTCTCTCTTTCCTCTCTCATCCTCTCTCATTCGTCTCTCATTCCTCTCTCATTCCTCTCTCATCACTCTCTCATTCCTCTCTCATTCCTCTCTCATTCCTCTCTCATCCCTCTCTCATCTCTCTCATACCTCTCTCACCCCTCTCTCATTCCTCTCTCATCCCTCTCTCATCTCTCTCATCTCTCTCTCATACCTCTCTCATCCCTCTCTCTTTCCTCTCTCATCCTCTCTCATTCCTCTCTCATTCCTCTCTCATCACTCTCTCATACCTCTCTCATTCCTCTCTCATTCGTCTCTCATCCCTCTCTCATCTCTCTCTTATACCTCTCTCATCCCTCTCTCTTTCCTCTTTCATCCTCTCTCATTCCTCTCTAATTCTTCTCTCATCACTCTCTCATTCCTCTCTCATTCCTCTCTCATTCCTCTCTCATCCCTCTCTCATCTCTCTCATCTCTCTCTCATACCTCTCTCATCCCTCTCTCATTCCTCTCTCATCACTCTCTCATTCCTCTCTCATTCCTCTCTCATCACTCTCTCTTTCCTCTCTCATCTCTCTCTCATTCCTCTCTCATCCTCTCTCATCTCTCTCTCTCTCTCTCTCATACCTCTCTCTCTCTCATTCCTCTCTCATCCCTCTCTCATCTCTCTCATCCCTCTCTCACCCCTCTCTCTTTCCTCTCTCATCCTCTCTCATTCGTCTCTCATTCCTCTCTCATTCATCTCTCTCATCATCTCCCTCTCTCATTCCTCTCTCATTCCTCTCTCATCCCTCTCTCATCTCTCTCATACCTCTCTCATTCTCATTCCTCTCTCATCCCTCTCTCATCTCTCTCATCTCTCTCTCATCTCTCATCCCTCTCTCTTTTCCTCTCTCATCCTCTCTCATTCCTCTCTCATTCCTCTCTCATCACTCTCTCATACCTCTCTCATTCCTCTCATTAGTCTCTCATCCCTCTCATCTCTCTCTTATACCTCTCTCTCATCTCCTTTCCTCTTTCATCCTCTCTCATTCTCTCTCTCTTCACTCTCTCATTCCTCTCTCATTCCTCTCCTCATTCCTCTCTCATCCCTCTCTCACTCTCTCATCCCTCCTCTCATTCCTCTCTCATCCTCTCTCATTCCTCTCTCATTCCTCTCTCATTCCTCTCTCATTCCTCTCTCATCCTCTCTCATTCCTCTCTCATTCCTCTCTCATCACTCTCTCATTCCTCTCTCATTCCTCTCTCATCACTCTCTCATTCCTCTCTCATCCCTCTCTCATTCCTCTCTCATCTCTCTCTCATACCTCTCTCAACCCTCTCTCTTTCCTCTCTCTTTCCTCTCTCATCCTCTCTCATTCCTCTCTCATCCCTCTCTCATCCTCTCTCATTCCCTCTCATTCCTCTCTCATTCCTCTCTCATCACTCTCTCATTCCTCAAACATTCCTCTCTCATTCCTCTCTCGTCACTCTCTCATTCCTCTCTCATCCCTCTCTCATTCCTCTCTCATTCCTCTCTCATCACTCTCTCATCACTCTCTCATTCCTCTCTCATTCCTCTCTCTTTCCTCCCTCATCCTCTCTCATTCCTCTCTCATTCCTCTCTCATTCCTTTATCGTCACTCTCTCATTCCTCTCTCATTCCTCTCTCTAATCCTCTCTCATCTCTCTCTCATACCTCTCTCATCCCTCTCTTTTCCTCTCTCGTCTCTTTCATTCCTCTCTCATTCCTCTCTCATCCCTCTCTCATTCCTCTCTCATTCCTCTCTCATTCCTCTCTCATTCCTCTCTCAACCCTCTCTCTTTCCTCTCTCATCCTCTCTCATTCCTCTCTCATTCCTCTCTCGTCACTCTCTCAGTCCTCTCTTATTCCTCTCTCATCCCTCTCTCATCTCTCTCATCTCTGTCTCATACCTCTCTCATCCCTCTCTCATCCCTCTCTCTTTCCTCTCTCATCACTCTCTCATTCCTCTCTCATTCCTCTCTTATTCCTCTCTCATCACTCTCTCTTTCCTCTCTCATCCCTCTCTCTCATCTCTAATCTCTCTCTCTCTTCTCTCACCCTCTCTCACCCTCTCTCATCTCTCTCTCATACTCCTTCATCCCTCTCTCTATCACTTCATTCTTCAACCCTCTCTTTCCTCTCTCATCCCCTCTCTCATTCCTCTCTATTCCTTCTCTCGTCACTCTCTCTATTCCTCTCTATACCTCTCTATCCCTCTCTCATCCCTCTCTCATACCTCTCTCATCCTCCTATCTCTATCATACCTCTCTCATCCCCTCTCTCTATCCCTCTCTCTTTCCTTCTCATCACTTCTCATTCCTCATTCGTCTCCTCATCTCTAAATAATGGTCCTCAATCATCCCTCTCTTCCTCCCCTCATCCCCTTCTGTCTCTCATTCCTCTCTCATTCCTCTCTCATCACTCTCTCATCACTAGTGTTTCCCTCTCTCATCTCTCTCTCATTCTCTCTCATCCCCCATCTCTCTCTCATACCTCTCATTCCTCTCTCTATTCATCACTCTCTTTCCTCTCTCATCCCTCTCTCATCCCTCTCTCATCTCTCTCTCTCATTCTCATCCCTCATTCCTCCCTCTCTTTCCTCTCTCAACCCTCTCTCATTCCTCTCTCATCCTCTCTCATTCATCTCTCTCTCATCACTCTCTCTTTCCTCTCATTCCTCTCATCTCCTCTCTCCCCTCTCTCTTTCCTCTCTCATCACTCTCTCATTCCTCTCTCTTCCTCACTCTTATTCCTCTCTCTTATTCCTCTCTATCCCTCTCTCATCTCTCTCTCATTCCTCTCTCATTCCTTCTCATTCCTCTCTTTCCTCTCTAACCTCTCATTCCTCTCTCATCCTCTCTCATTCCTCTCTCTCATCACTCTCTCTTCTTTCCTCTCTCATCCTCTCTCATTCCTCTCTCATTCCTCTCTCTTCCTCTCTCTCTCATCCTTATATATTCCTATATCTTCGCCACTCTCATTCCTCCTCTCTTATTCTCTCTCATCTCTCTCATCTCTCTCTCTCATATCCTCATTCTCTCATCATCCCTCTCTCATTCCTCTTCATTCCTCTCTCATTCCTCTCTCAACCCTCTCTCTTTCCCTCTCGCATCCTCTCTCATTCCTCTCTCATTCCTCTCTCATCACTCTCTCATTCCTTCTCATCCTTCTCATTTCTCATCTCTTCTAATCCCTCTCTCATCCCTCTCATCTCCTCTCTCATTCCCTCTCTTCTATCCTCTCTCAACCTCCCTCTCTATCTCTCTCATACTCTCTCTCATCCTCATCTCATCCTCTCATTTCTCCTCTATCCCTCTCTCTATCCCTCTCTCTCATCTCTCTATCTCTCTCTCATTCCTCTCTCATCTTCTCTATCTCTCTCATCCTTCTCTATCTCTCTCATCTCATTCCTCTCCTATTCTCCACTCTCTCATCTCTCTCATTCCTCTCATTCCTCTCATTCTATTCTTCTCATCTCTCTCTCTATTCTCATCTCTATCATTCTCATTCCTCTCTCTATTCTCTCTATTCTCTCATCTCTACTCTCTATTCCTCTCTCATCTCTCTTTCATTCCCTCATTCCTCTCTCTATTCCTCTTCTCATTCTATCTCTCTCATCACCTATCTCATTCCTTCTCTATCTCTTCTCATTCCTCTCTCATCTCTCTCTCATTCCTCTACTCATTCTATCTCATTCCTTCTCATCCTCATCTCTCTATCTCTACTCTTTCCTTCTATCCCTCTCTTCATTCGTCTCAAATATCCTCTATCATCTCTCTCATACCTCTCTCACTCTCTCATTCCTCTCTCATCACTCTCTCATTCCTCTCTCATCCCTCATCTCTCATCTCTCTCTCATACCTCTCTCATCACTCTCTCTTTTCCTCCCCATCATCCTCTCTCATCCCTCTCTCTTTCCTCTCTCATTCCTCTCTCTCATTCCTCTCATTCCTCTCTCATCCCCCATCTCTCTCATCTTCTCTCATTCTCTCATCCCTCTCATCCCTCTCTCTTTCCTCTCTCATCCTCTCATTCCTCTCTCATCACTCTCTCATTCCTCTCTCATTCCTCTCGCATCACTCTTCCTCTCTTTCCTCTCTCATCTCTCTCATTCCTCTCTCATCCCTCTCTATCTCTCTCTCATACCTATGGATCACTCTCTCATCCCTCTCTTTCCTCTCTCATCCTCATTCCTCTTAATATCACTTTCATTCCTCTCTCATTCCTCTCTCTCTTTCCTCTCTCATCCTATGGTTCTCTTCATCACTCTCTCATTCCTCTCTCATCCTCTCTCATCTCTCTCATCTCTCTCTCTCATACCTCTCATCCTCTCTCATTCCTCTCTATTCTCTCTAAAACTTCTTACTGTCTCATCTCTCTATTCCTCTCTCATCACTCTTCTCATTCCTCTCTCATTCCTCATCACTCTCACTTCTTTCCTCTCTCATCTCTCTCATTCCTCTCTCATTCCTCTCTCATCACTCTCTTTCCTCTCATCCTCTCTCATCTTCATACCTCTCATCACTCTCTCATTCCTCTCTCATCACTCTCTCATTCTCTCTCATCTCTCTCATCATCCTCTCTCATACCTCTCTCATCCTCTCTCATACCTCTCTCATCCATCTCTCTTTTCCTCTCTCATCCTCTCTCATTCCTCTCATCCCTCTCATCTCTCTCTCATACCTCTCTGGATCACTCTCATTCCTCTAATACTTCTCTATTCCTCTCTCTATCCCTCTCTATTAATCTCATACCTCTCTCATCATCTTCTTTCCTCCCCTCCTCCTCTCATTCCCTTCTCATAACCCTCCTATTCCTCTCATTCCTTCTCTCATCCTCTCTCATCTCTCATCTTCTCATACCTCTCTCATCCTCTCTCATTCCTTCTCATCACTAATATTCCTCTCTCATTCCTCTCGCATCACTCTCTTCCTCTCTCATCTCTCTCATTCTCTCTATCCCTCTCTCATCTCTCTCTCATCCCTCTCTCATCACTCTCTCATCCCTCTCCTTTCATCTCATTCCTCTCTCATTCCTCTCTCATCACCTCTCTTCCTTCCTCTCTCATCACCTCTTTCCTCTCTCTCATCCTCTCTCATTCCTCTCTCATCACTCTCTATTCCTCTCTCATCCCTCTCTCATCATCTCATCTCTCTCTCATACCTCTCTCATCCCATCTCTTTTCCCTTTCCTCCCTCTCATTCTCTCTCATCTCATCTCTCTCTCTCTCATACTCCTCCTTATCCCTCTCTCATCCCTCATCTATCTCTCTCTCATACCTCTCTCATCCCTCTATCATCCCCCTCTCATCCCTCCTCTCTTTCCTCTCTCATCACTTCATTGCTCTCTCATTCGCTGTCTCATCTCTCTCTCTCTCTCATACCTTCTTATAAATCCCTCTCTATTCTCTATCTATCCTCTCTCATCTCTCTCATCCCTCTATCTCTCTTCATCTCTCTATCCCTATCTCTCTTTCCTCTCTCATCCTCTCTCATTCCTCTCTCCTTCCTCTCTCATCATCTCTCTCATACCTCTCTCATCCCTCTCTCATCCCTCTCTCTTCTCTCTCTCATACCTCTCATCCCCTCTCATCCTCTCCTTTCCTCTCTCATCACTTCATTCCTCTCTCATTCGTCTCTCATCTCTCTCATCTCTCTCGCATACCTCTCTCATCCCTCTCTCATTCCTCTCTCATCCTCTCTCTCATCTCTCTCATCTCTCTCTCTCATACCTCTCTCATCCCTCTCTCTTCCCTCTCTCATCCTCTCTCATTCCTCTCTCATCCCTCTCTCATCTCTCTCATCTCTCTCATAACTCTCTCATCCCTCTCTCATCTCTCTCATCTCTCTCATACCTCTCTCATCCCTCTCTCTTTCCTCTCTCATCCTCTCTCATTCCTCTCTCATCCCTCTCTCATCTCTCTCATCTCTTCATACCTCTCTCATCCCTCTCATCCCTCTCATCTCTCTCTCATACCTCTCTCATCCCTCTCTCATCCCTCTCTCATCACTCTCTCTCATTCCTCTCTCATTCGTCTCTCATCTCTCATCTCTCTCATACCCTCATCCTCTCATTCCTCTCTCATCCCTCTCTCATCACTCTCTCATAGTGTCTCTCATCCCTCTCTCATCCTCTCTCTCTCCTCTCTAATCCTCTCTCATTCCTCTCTCATCCTCTCTCATCTCTCTTACCTCTCTCATCCCTCTCTCATCCTCTCATCTCTCTCATACCTCTCTCATCCTCTCTCATCCCTCTCTCTCTTTCCTCTCTCATCACTCTCTCATTCCTCTCTCATTCCCTCTCTCATTCCTCTCATCTCTCTCATACCTCTCTCATCCCTCTCTCTTTCCTCTCTCATCCTCTCTCATTCCTCTCTCATTCCTCTCTATTCCTCTCTCATCCCTCTCTCATCTCTCTCATCTCTCTCTCTTACCTCTCTCATCCCTCTCTCATCCCTCTCTCTTTCTCTCTCATCCTCTCTCATTCCTCTCTCATTCCTCTCTCATCACTCTCTCTTTCCTCTCTCATCCTCTCTCATTCGTCTCTCATTCCTCTCTATCACTCTCATTCCTCTCTCATCCCTCTCTCATATCTCTCTATACCTCTCTCTATCCCTCTCTTTTCCTCCTCATCCTCTCTCATTCCTCTCTCATTCTCTCTCATAACTCTCTATCCCTCTCTCATCTCTCTCATCTCTCTCATCCCTCTCTATCCCTCTCTTTCCTCTAATCCTCTCTCATTCCTCTCTCATCCTCTCTTCATCTCTCTATCTCTCTCTATACCTCTCTCATCCTCTCTCATCCTCTCATCTCTCATACCTCTCTCATCCCTCTCTCATCCCTCTCTCTTCCTCTCTCACTCTCTCATTCCTCTCTCATTCCTCTCATCTCTCTCATACCTCTCTCATCCCTCTCTCTTTCCTCTCTCATCCTCTCTCATTTCTCTCTCATTCCTCTCTCATTCCTCTCTCATCACTCTCTCATTCCTCTCTCATTCCTCTCTCATTCCTCTCTGTCCCTCTCTCATCTCTCTCTCTCTCTCTTACCTCTCTCATCCTCTCTCATGCCTCTCTCTTTCCTCTCTCATCCTCTCTCATTCCTCTCTTTACTCTCTCATCTCTCTCATTCCTCTCAGATCACTCTCTCATTCCCTCTCTCATTCTCTTCTCTTCCTCTCTCATTCTCTCTTTCCTTCTCTCATCCTCTCTCATTCGTCTCTCATTCTCTCTCATCACTTCTCTCATTCCTCTCTCATCCTTCTCTCATCTCTCTCTCATACCTCTCTCATCCCTCTCTCTTTCCCCTCATCCTCTCTCATTCTCTCTCTCATTCTCTCTCATTCCTCTCTCTTCTTCTCTCATCCCTCTCTCATCTCTCTCATCTCTCTCTCATACCTCTCTCTCATCCCTCTCTCTCCCTCTCTCTTTCCTCTCTCATCCTCTCTCTCATTCCTCTCTCATCACTCTCTCATTCCTCTCTCTCATTCCTCTCTCATCACTCTCTTTCTCTCTCATCTCTCTCTCATTCCTCTCTCATCATCTCTCATCTCTCTCATCTCTCTCTCATACCTCTCTCATCCCTCTCTCATACCTCTCTCATCCCTCTCTTTCCTCTCATCCTTCTCTCTCATTCCTCTCTCATTCTCTCTCTCATCACTCTCTCATTCCTCTCTCATTCCTCTCTATTCCTCTCTCATCCCTCTCTCATCTCTCTCATCTCTTCTCTTACCTCTCTCATCCCTCTCTCATCCCTCTCTCTTTCCTCTCTCATCCTCTCTCTCTCATTCCTCTCATTCCTCTCTCATTCTCTCTATCACTCTCTTTCCTCTCTCATCTCTCTCATTCGTCTCTCATTCCTCTCTCATCACTCTCTATTCCTCTCTCATCCTTCTCTCTCTCTCTCATACCTCTCTCATCCCTCTCTCTTTCCTCTCTCATTCTCTCTCATAACTCTCTCATTCCTCTCTCATTCCTCTCTCATTCCTCTCTCATCCCTCTCTCATCTCTCTCTATCTCTCTCTCATACCTCTCTTATCCTCTCTCATCCCTCTCTTTTCCTCTCTCATCCTCTCTCATTCCCTCTCTCATCACTCTCTCATTCCTCTCTTCTATTCCTCTCTCATCACTTCCTTCTCTCATCTCTCTCTCATTCCTCTCTCTCTCTCTCATCTCTCTCTCATACCTCTCTCATCCCTCTCTCTACTCTCTCTCATCCTCTCTTTTCCTCTCTCTCTCCTCTCTCATTCCTCTCTCATTCTCTCTATCACTTCTCTCATTCCTCTTCATTCTCTCTATTCCTCTCTCATCCCTCTCTCATCTCTCTCATCTCTCTCTCTTGCCTCTCTCATCCCTCTCTCATCCCTCTCTCTTTCTCTCTCTCATCCTCTCTCTATTCTCTCTCATTCCCCTCTCATTCCTCTCTCATCACTCTCTCATTCCTCTCTCATTCCTCTCTCATTCTCTCTCATCACTCTCTCATACTCTCTTCATCTCTCTCTCTCATTCCTCTCTCATTCTCTCTCATTCCTCTCTCATCACTCTCTCTTTACTCTCTCATCTCTCTCTCATTCCTCTCTCATCACTCTCTCATTCCTCTCTCATTCCTCTCTCATTCCTCTCTCATCACTTCTCTCTTTCCTCTTCTCATCCTCTCTCATTCGCTCATCTCTCATTCCTCTCTCATCACTCTCTCATTCCTCTCTCATCCCTCTCTCATCTCTCTCTCATACCTCTCTCTCCTCTCTCTTTTCCTCCTCATCCTCTCTCATTCCTCTCTCTCATTCTCTCTCACAACTTCTCATTCCTCTCTCATTCCTCTCTCATTCCTTCTCATCCCTCTCATCTCTCTCATCTCTCTCTCTCTACCTCTCTCATCCCTCTCTCATCCCTCTCTCTCTCTCTCATCCTCTCTCATTCTCTCTCTATCACTCTCTCTCATTCCTCTCTCATTCCTCTCTCATCACTCTCTTTCCTCTCTCATCTCTCTCTTTCCTCTCTCATCCTCTCTCTCTCTCTCTCATACCTCTTTCATCACTCTCTCATCCCTCTCTCTTTCCTCTCTCATCCTCTCTCATTCCTCTCTCATTCCTCTCTCATCACTCTCTCATTCCTCTCTCATTCCTCTCTCATCACTCTCTCTTTCTCTCTCATCCTCTCTCATTACTCTCTCATCACTCTCTATTCCTCTCTCATCCTCTCTCTCATCTCTCTCATCTCTCTCTCATACCTCTCTCATCCCTCTCTTTTCTCTCTCATCATCTCTCATTCCTCTCTCTATCTCTCTCATCTCTCTCTATACCCCTCTCTCATCCTCTCTCATCCTCTCTCTCTACCTCCTCTCTCATCCCTCTATCATCCCTCTCTCATCCTCTCTCTTTTCCTCTCTCATCACTCTCTCATCACTCTCTCATTGCTCTCATTCGTCTCTCATCTCTCTCATCTCTCTCTCATACCTCTCTCATCCCTCTCTATTCCTCTCTCATCCCTCTCTCATCTCTCTCCTCCCTCTCTCATCTCTCTCATCTCTCTCATACCTCTCTCCCTCCCTCTCTCTCATCCTCTCTCATCCTCTCTCATTTCCTCTCTCATCTCTCTCATCTCTCTCATACCTCTCTCATCCCTCTCTATCCCTCTCATCTCTCTCTCATACCTTCTCTCATCCCTCTCTTCTCATCCCTCTCTTTCCTCTCATCACTCTTCATTCCTCTCTCTATTCGTCTCTCTTCATCTCTCATCTCTCTCTCGCATACCTCTATCCCTCTCTCATTCCTCTCTCTATCCCTCTCATCTCTCCTCATACCTCTCTCATCCTCTCTCATCTCTCTCTCATACCTCTCATCCCTCTCTTTTTCCTCTCATCCTCTCTCTCATTCCTCTCTCATCCCTCTCTCATCTCTCTCATACTCTCTCTATCCTCTCTATCTCTCTCTCATACCTCTCTCATCCCTCTCTCATCCCTCTCTCATCCCTCTCTCTTTCCTCTCTCATCACTCTCATTCCTCTCTCATTCCTCTCTCATCCTCTCTCTCATTCCTCTAATCTCTCTCATACCTCTCTCATCCCTCTCTTTCTCTTCTCTATCCCTCTCTCATTCCTCTCTCTATTCCTCTCTATTCCTCTCTCTATCCTCTCTCATTCTCTTCTCATTCCCTCTCATCCTCTCTCATTCCTCTCTCATTTCTCTCTCATTCCTCTCTCATCCTCTCTCTCATTCCTCTCTATTCCTCTCTCATCACTCTCTCATTCCTCTCTCATTCCTCTCTCATCACTCTTTCCTCTCTCATCCTCTCTCATTCCTCTCTCACTCTCTCATTCCTCTCTCTCCCTCTCTCATCTCTCTCATCTCTCTCTCATACCTCTCTCATCCCTCTCTTTCCTCTCTCATCCTCTCTCATTCCTCTCTCATCCCTCTCTCATCTCTCATCTCTCTCATACCTCTCTCATCCTCTCTCTTTCCTCTCTCATCCTCTCATTCCTCTCTCATATCTCTCTCTCATACCTCTCTCATCCCTCTCTCATCCCTCTCATCTCTCTCTCATACCCTCTCATCCCTCTCATCCTTCCTCTCATCCCTCTCTCTTTCCTCTCTCATCACTCTCTCATTCCTCTCTCATTCATCTTCCTCATCTCTCTCATCTCTCTCTCATACCTCTCTATCCCTCTCTCATTCCTCTCTCATCCCTCTCTCATCTCTCTCATCTCTCATCTCTCTCATACCTCTCTCATCCCTTCTCTCTTTCCTCTCTCATCCTCTCTCTCATTCCTTCTCTCATCCCTCTCTCATCTCTCTCTCATACCTCTTCTCATCACTCTCTCATCCCTCTCTCTTTCCTCTCTCATCCTCTCTCATTCCTTCTCTCATTCCTTCTCTATCACTTCTCTATTCCTCTCTCATTCCTCTCTCATCACTTCTCTTTTCCTCTCTCATCCTCTCTCATTACTCTCTCATCACTCTCTCATTCCTTCTCTCATCCCTCTCTCATCTCTCATCTCTCTCTCATACCTCTCTCATCCCTCTCTTTCCTCTCTCATCATCTCTCATTCCTCTCTCATCTCTCTCATCTCTCTCATATACCTCTCTCATCCCTCTCATCCCTCTCATCTCTCTCTCATACCTCTCTCATCCCTCTCTATCATCCCTCTCTCATCCCTCTCTCTTTTCCTCTCTCATCACTCTTTCTTTGTCTCTCATCACTCTCATTTGCTCTCTCATTCGTCTCTCATCTCTCATCTCTCTCATACCTTCTCATCCTCTCTTTTTCCTCTCTATCCTCTCTCCATTCCTCTCTCTCATCCCTCTCTCATCTCTCTCATCTTCTCTCATCTCTCTCATCTCTCTCATACTCCTCTCATCCCTCTCTTTCCTTCCTCTTCTCATTCCTCTCTCATTCCTCTCTCTATCACTCATTCCTCTCTCATTCCTCTCTCTATTCCTTCTCTCATCCTCTCATCTCCTCTCTCTCTCTTCTCCTCTCTCTGTCCCTCTCTCTATCCCTCTCTATACCTCTCTCTATCCTCTCTCATCCTCTCTCTTTCCTCTCTCATCACTCTCTCATTCCTCTCTCATTCGTCTCTCATCTCTCATCTCTCTCGCATACCTCTTCTCATCCCTCTCTATTCCTCTCTCTATCCCTCTCTATCTCTCTATCTCTCTCTCTCTCATACCTCTCTCATCCCTCTCTCTTTTCCTCTTCATCCTCTCTCATTCCTCTCTCTATCCCTCTCTCATCTCTCTCATCTCTCTCATACCTCTCTCATCCCTCTCTCATCCCTCTCATCTCTCTCATACCTCTCTCATCCCTCTCTCTTTTCCTCTCTCATCCTTCTCATTCCTTCTCTATCCCTCTCTCATCTCTCTCTATCTCTCTCTCATACCTCTCTCTATCCCTCTCTCTTTCCTCTCTCATCCTCTCTCTCATTCCTCTCTCTCGCATCTCTCTCTCATACCTCTCTCATCCCTCTCTCATCCTCTCTCTCATCCCTCTCATCTCTCTCTCATACCTCTCTTCTCTATCCCTCTATCCTTCTCTCATCCCTCTCTCTTTCCTTCTCATCACTCTCATTCTCTCTCATTCGTCTCTCATCTCTCTCATCTCTCTCATACCTCTCTCATCCCTCTCTCATTCCTCTCATCCTCTCTCATCTCTCTCATCTCTCATCTCTCTCTCTCATACCTCTCTCATCCCTCTCTTTTTCCTCTCTCATCCTCTCATTCCTCTCTCTATCCCTCTCTCATCTCTCTCATCTCTCCTATACCTCTCTCATCCCTCTCTCATCCCTCTCATCTCTCTCTCTATCTCTCTCTCATCCCTCTCCCTTTCCCTCTCTCATCACTCTCTCATTCCTCTCTCATTCGTCTCTCATCTCTCTCATCTCTCTCGCATACCTCTCTATCCTCTCTCATCCCTCTCTCATCCCTCTCTCATCTCTCTCATCTCTCTCTCATACCTCTCTCATCCTCTCTTTTCCTCTCTCATCCTCTCTCATTCTCTCTCTCATCTCTCTCATCTCTCATACTCTCTCATCCCTCTCTCATCCCTCTCATCTCTCTCTCATACCTCTCTCATCCTCTCTCATCCCTCTTCTTTCTCTCTCATCACTCTCTCATTCCTCTCTCATTCCTCTCTCATTCCTCTCTCATCACTCTCTTTTCCTCTCTCTCTCTCTCATTCCTCTCTCATCCTCTCTCATTCGTCTCTCATTCCTCTCTCATCACTCTCTCATTCCTCTCTCATCCCTCTCTATCTCTCTCATCTTCTCATACCTCTCTCATCCCTCTCTCTTTCCTCCCTCATCCTTCTCTCATTCCTCTCTCATTCCTCTCTCATCACTCTCTCATTCCTCTCTCTATTCCTCTCTCATTCCTCTCTCATCTCTCTCATCTCTCTCTCATACCTCTCTTCATCCCTCTCATCCTCCCTCTCTTTCCTCTCTCATTCCTCTCTCATTCCTTCTTTCATTCCTCTCATCACTCTCTCATTCCTCTCTCATTCCTCTCTCTCCCTCTCTCTCGTCTCTCATCTCTCTCTCCTCTCTCATCCCTCTCTTCCCTCTCTTTCCTTCCTCTCATCCTCTCTCATTCCTCTCTCATTCCTCTCTCATTCCTCTCATTCCTCTCTCATCACTCTCTCATTCCTCTCTCTATTCCTCTCTCATCACTTCTCTTTCCTCTCTCTCTCTCTCTCATTGCTCTCTCATCACTCTCTATTCCTCTCTCTCATTCCTCTCTATCACTTCTCTTCTTTCTCTCATCCTTCATAAACTTCTTCTCTATTCTCTCATTCCTCTCTCATCACTCTCTCATTCCTCTCTCATCCCTCTCTCATCTCTCTCATCTCTCTCATACATCTCTCATCCTCTCTCTCTCCTTCCTCTCTCATCCTCTCTCATTCCTCTCTCATCACTCTCTCATACCTCTCTCATTCCTCTCTCATTCGTCTCTCATCCCTCTCTCTTTTCCTCTCTCATTCCCTCTCATTCCTCTCTCATTCCTCTCTCATCACTCTCTCATTCCTCAAACATTCCTCTCTCATTCCTCTCTCGTCACTCTCTCATTCTTCTCTCATTCCTCTCTCATTCCTCTCTCATCCCTCTCTCATCTCTCTCATCTCTCTCATACCTCTCTCATCCCTCTCTCTTTCCTCTCTCGTCCTCTATCATTCCTCTCTCATTCCTCTCTCATTCCTCTTTCATCACTCTCTCATTCCTCTCTCATTCCTCTCTCATCACTCTCTCATCCTCTCTCATTCCTCTCTCATTCCTCTCTCATCACTCTCTCTTTCCTCTCTCATCTCTCTCTCATTCCTCTCTCATCCTCTCTCATTCGTCTCAATCCTCTCTCATCACTCTCTCATTCCTCTCTCATCCCTCTCTCTCTCTCTCTCATCTCTCTCATACCTCTCTCATCCCTCTCTCTTTCCTCCCTCATCCTCTCTCATTCCTCTCTCATTCCTCTCTCATCACTCTCTCATTCCTCTCTCATCACTCTCTCATTCCTCTCTCATTCGTCTCTCATCTCTCTCATCTCTCTCGCATACCTCTCTCATCCCTCTCTCATTCCTCTCTCATCCCTCTCTCATCTCTCTCATCTCTCTCTCTCATACCTCTCTCATCCCTCTCTCTTTCCTCTCTCATCCTCTCTCATTCCTCTCTCATCCTCTCTCATCTCTCTCATCTCTCTCATACCTCTCTCATCCCTCTCTCTCATCCCTCTCATCTCTCTCTCATACCTCTCTCATCCCTCTCTCATCCTCTCTCATCCCTCTCTCATCCCTCTCTTTCTCTCTCATCACTCTCTCATTCCTCTCTCATTCCTCTCTCATTCCTCTAATCTCTATACCTCTCTCATCCTCTCTCTTTCCTCTCTCATCCTCTCTCATTCCTCTCTCATTCCTCTCTCATTCCTCTCTCATCCTCTCTCATTCCTCTCTCATCCCTCTCTCATCTCTCTCTCATCTCTCTCTCATCCCTCTCTCTTTCCTCTCTCATCCTCTCTCATTCCTCTCTCATTCCTCTCTCATCACTCTCTCATTCCTCTCTCATTCCTCTCTCATCACTCTCTCTTTCCTCTCTCATCCTCTCTCATTCCTCTCTCATCCCTCTCTCATCCCTCTCTCATCCCTCTCTCATCTCTCTCATCTCTCTCTCATACCTCTCTCATCCCTCTCTCTTTCCTCTCTCATCCTCTCTCATTCCTCTCTCATCCCTCTCTCATCTCTCTCATCTCTCTCTCATACCTCTCTCATCCCTCTCTTTTCCTCTCTCTCATCCTCTCTCATTCCTCTCTCTCGCATCTCTCTCTCATACCTCTCTCATCCCTCTCTCATCCTCTCTCATCCTCTCATCTCTCTCTCATACCTCTCTCATCCCTCTCTCATCCTTCTCTCATCCCTCTCTCTTTTCCTCTCTCATCACTCTCTCATTCCTCTCTCATTCATCTCTCATCTCTCTCATCTCTCTCTCATACCTCTCTCATCCTCTCTCATTCCTCTCTCATCCTCTCTCATCTCTCTCATCTCTCATCTCTCTCTCATACCTCTCTCATCCCTCTCTCTTTCCTCTCTCATCCTCTCTCATTCCTCTCTCATCCCTCTCTCATCTCTCTCATCTCTCTCATACCTCTCTCATCCCTCTCTCATCCCTCTCATCTCTCTCTCATCTCTCTCTCATCCCTCTCCCTTTCCTCTCTCATCACTCTCTCATTCCTCTCTCATTCGTCTCTCATCTCTCTCATCCTCTCTCATTCCTCTCTCATCCCTCTCTCATCCCTCTCTCATTCCTCTCTCATCTCTCTCATCTCTCTCTCATACCTCTCTCATCCCTCTCTCTTTCCTCTCTCATCCTCTCTCATTCCTCTCTCATCTCTCTCATCTCTCTCATACCTCTCTCATCCCTCTCTCATCCCTCTCATCTCTCTCTCATACCTCTCTCATCCCTCTCTCATCCCTCTCTCTTTCCTCTCTCATCACTCTCTCATTCCTCTCTCATTCCTCTCTCATTCCTCTCTCATCACTCTCATCTCTCTCTCATACCTCTCTCATCCTCTCTCATTCCTCTCTCATTCCTCTCTCATCACTCTCTCATTCCTCTCTCATCCCTCTCTCATCTCTCTCATCTCTCTCATACCTCTCTCATCCCTCTCTCTTTCCTCTCTCATCCTCTCTCATTCCTCTCTCATTCCTCTCTCATCACTCTCTCATTCCTCTCTCATTCCTCTCTCATTCCTCTCTCATCCCTCTCTCATCTCTCTCATCTCTCTCTCATACCTCTCTCATCCCTCTCTCATCCCTCTCTCTTTCCTCTCTCATCCTCTCTCATTCCTCTCTCATTCCTCTCTCATCACTCTCTCATTCCTCTCTCATTCCTCTCTCATCCTCTCTCTTTCCTCTCTCATCTCTCTCTCATTCCTCTCTCATCCCTCTCTCATCCCTCTCTCTTTCCTCTCTCATCCTCTCTCATTCCTCTCTCATTCCTCTCTCATTCCTCTCTCATTCCTCTCTCATCACTCTCTCATTCCTCTCTCATTCCTCTCTCATCACTCTCTCTTTTCCTCTCTCATCTCTCTCTCATTGCTCTCTCATCACTCTCTCATTCCTCTCTCATTCCTCTCTCATAACTCTCTCTTTTCCTCTCATCCTCTCTCATTCCTCTCTCATTCCTCTCTCATTCCTCTCTCATCACTCTCTCATTCCTCTCTCATCCCTCTCTCATCTCTCTCATCTCTCTCTCATACATCTCTCATCCCTCTCTCCTTCCTCTCTCATCCTCTCTCATTCCTCTGTCATCACTCTCTCATACCTCTCTCATTCCTCTCTCATTCGTCTCTCATCCCTCTCCCTTTCCTCTCTCATTCCTCTCTCATTCCTCTCTCATTCCTCTCTCATCACTCTCTCATTCCTCTCTCATCACTCTCTCATTCCTCTCTCATCCTCTCTCATTCGTCTCTCATTCCTCTCTCATCACTCTCTCATTCCTCTCTCATCCCTCTCTCATTCCTCTCTCATCTCTCTCATACCTCTCTCATCCCTCTCTCTTTCCTCACTCATCCTCTCTCATCCCTCTTTCTTTCCTCTCTCATCACTCTCTCATTCCTCTCTCATTCCTCTCTCATTCCTCTCTCATCCCTCTCTCATCTCTCTCTCATACCTCTCTCATCCCTCTCTCATCCCTCTCTCTTTCCTCTCTCATTCCTCTCTCTCTCATTCCTCTCTCATTCCTCTCTCATCACTCTCTCATTCCTCTCTCATTCCTCTCTCATTCCTCTCTCATTCCTCTCTCATTCCTCTCTCATCCCTCTCTCATCTCTCTCATCTCTCTCTCATACCTCTCTCATCCCTCTCTCATCCCTCTCTCTTTCCTCTCTCATCCTCTCTCATTCCTCTCTCATTCCTCTCTCATTCCTCTCTCATTCCTCTCTCATCACTCTCTCATTCCTCTCTCATTCCTCTCTCATCACTCTCTCTTTCCTCTCTCATCTCTCTCTCATTCCTCTCTCATCACTCTCTCATTCCTCTCTCATCACTCTCTCTTTCCTCTCTCATCCTCTCTCATTCCTCTCTCATTCCTCTCTCATTCACTCTCTCATTCCTCTCTCATCCCTCTCTCATCTCTCTCATCTCTCTCTCATACCTCTCTCATCCCTCTCTCTTTCCTCTCTCATCCTCTCTCATTCCTCTCTCATCTCTCTCTCATACCTCTCTCATTCCTCTCTCATCCCTCTCTCATCCCTCTCCCTTTCCTCTCTCATCCTCTCTCATTCCTCTCTCATTCCTCTCTCATCACTCTCTCATTCCTCTCTCATTCCTCTCTCATCACTCTCTTTCCTCTCTCATCACTCTCTCATTCCTCTCTCACACAATCTCAACTCAACTCCAAAACGCGCCACCAACACGTGCAACTTTGGTCAACATGCACGTAACCCGCCTACTATGAGTAAGCCCCCAAACATGGCATTTTGGCAACATGTCACCCACCCATCACAAACACGTGCTGGTATATTAGTGCTGCACCATAAAAGTGCCTTTGAACTGCAGACTCATCCATCAATGTTTATCACCATTGGGCACAGTGAGCGTGTGGTAACGTGCGTGGTAACGTGAGTGTGTGCTTGCGTATATACTTGGGCACATGTGCGTGTGTGTGTGTATGCGCATGTGATTGAGTGTGTGCATGTGTGTGTCTGTCTGGGTCCAGACTTCCAGTAGTCAGTCGTCCAGCAAAGTTCTGCCAGAACCAGGCCTCTGGGATGGGGTGTGTTACCAGGAGCTCCGCCCCTCTGGCACTGAGGTTCCATCCCACATGCCATCACACGAGACATGAACTAGGCTTGGGCAGAGGGGGCGGGTCTATTCAAACAGGAAGTCCCTAAGCACTGTCATATTCCAGGACACAGGCTTCGTTCTCCAATATCCATATAAAGGTATGTGTTATGGTGCTACAGAGTCAATACTCACATAACGATATCCCACTGGGCACACACTGGTTGAATTAATGTTGATTGAAATGACTTTGAACCAATGTGGAATACGCATTGAATTGACATCTGTGCCCAGTGGGACGTGTTATGTTGCAACAGACTGCTTTCCTCTAAATGTTATAATTCAGAGTTTATAAACGAGGAACAACTATATTTAGAACAAAATAGGAAAATACACAATGTCTTTGTTAATTTGCATTAGACATCAAGGACTAAGGACTTAGTCAGATCACAAAATGGCTATAATTAAGGTTGTAAAAATGGTGATTCTTTGTCTCTTTGTCCTGTCCAGTAAGCCAGCCACAGACTGGTGTGTCAGGGTTTATTTGAGGGCTGAGTATTACAGGAAGTGGACATACAGAGGTGCCAGGTCCAGAAGTCGACAGAGAGCATTTCTATGACAATGGGGAACTTTTTACTATCCTGCCCCTGTACCTGGCCAAGCCTCGTCCCCCTGTTCAACCTCTACAACTGCTGTTCCTCCCTCCACCTCCTTCCACCTCCTCCAACCTTTTTCCTCCTCTACCCACCTCCTTACATCTCCCTCCCACCCATCCTCCCTGCATGTAGTCTGTGAGGGTGATCAGTGATGAAACCACAGGAAGAGACAGAACAGTGAGTGCAGGATGGCGTTGTCTGAGCTCAGCTTACATAACCGTGACTTTGCAGCAAAAGCCATGTCCAAGACTCAGGAGATCTGCAGGGGAAGTCAGAAGAAACTCCCTCTGTACAGCACAATACCACCTCTGTCCCTCTGTACTGGGCAAAGGATGGGTGGCCAGAGAGAGAGAGGGAGGAGGGAGAGAAAGAACAAGGGAGGGAGGATAAAAAAGGGATGGAGAGAGAAATGGAGAGAGAGAGTGGAAGAAGAGAGAAAGAACGAGGGAGGGAGGATAATGAAGGGATGGATAGAGAAATGGAGAGAGAGAGTGGAAGAAGAGAGAAAGAACGAGGGAGGGAGGGTAAAACAGAGAGGGGATGGACTAAAGCTGTGCCAACAAAATGTCCAAAGTAATCTAAAATGCTGTGAATCCTCTGAAGTGAGACAGGTGCCTTTGATTTAAACCTGAGACACAGAGTTTTCATCCAATCTAGTCAATGTTCCACATACTCCGGGGAAGACAAGATAACTGTTCCCATAGCATCTGTCAGTTCTGTTCTTAAGATATTTCCTTTGTTAACTGTCTCCAGGCCTTATCCATGCTATCCAGCTAACCTGTAGTGGAATGTTGCCTGGTTTATTTCAAGATAGTCATATACCTGTCAGACAATGTCCGGAGCTATTCGTGACCCTGACCTCTGACACCCCACCTCTGACGTCAGATTCCTTTGAGGTCAGAAACACCTGTCTACAAGTATGTGCTTCTCCTACGTGTCTGTGTGCCTGGTGCCAGTGTGTGTATGTCTGACAGAAGGATACTGATGTATTGTACAGTCAATCCTATGGTGATCTACACTGAACAAAAATATAAATGCAACATGAACAATTCATTTGTTATATGAAACAGCAGTTCATTGTCCCATGTTTCATGAGCTGAAATAAAAGATCACAGAAATGTTCCATATGCACAGAAAGCTTATTTCTCTCAAAATGTATTTCTCTTTTGTGCACTAATATGTTTACATCTCTCTCTTAGTGAGCATTTCTCCTTTGCCAAGATAATCCATCCACCGGACAGGTGTGGCATATCAAGAAGCTGATTAAACAGCATGATCATTACACAGGTGCACCTTGTGCTGGTGACAATAAAATGCAAATCTAAAATGTGCCGTTTTGTCACACAACACAATGTCACAGACGTCTCAAGTTTTGAGGGAGCATGCAATTAGCATGCTGACTGAAGGAATGTCTACCAGAGCTGTTGCCAGGTAATTTTATGTTAATTCCTCTACCATAAGCCGTCTCCAATGTCGTTTTAGAGAATATGGCAGTATGTCCAACTGGCCTCATAACCACAGACCACGTGTAACCACGCCAGACCAGACTTCCACATCCGGCTTCTTTACCTGTGGGATCGTCTGAGGAGGGGGAGGGGTTGCTGAGGAGGGGGAGGGGGAGGGGTTGCTGAGGAGTGTTCATGTCTTTAATAAATCTCTTTTGTGGGAAAAACTAATTGTTATTGCTTGGGCCCTGGGCTTGGCTCCCCAGCGGGAAGGCCTATGTCCTCCTAGACCGACCCATGGCTGCACCCCTGCCCAGTCATGTGAAATCCATAGATTAGGGCCTAATGGATTTATTTATATTGATTGATTTCCTTATGTGAACTGTAACTCAGCAACATCTTTGAAATTGTTGCCTGTTTCATTTATATTTTTGTTCAGTGTAGTTTGTTAAATAGTTAACCAAATAGCTACCTGGACTACCTGCATTGACCCTTTTCACATGAAGTATTTTGGCTCATCAAATATGCTACTGCTACTGTTTATTATCTATCCTGTTGCCTAGTTACTTTAGCCCTACCTTATATATCTATATCTACCTCAATTACCTCGTACTCCTGCACATCAACTCGGTACTGGTACCCGTATATATAGCCAAGTTATCGTTACTCGTTGTGTATTTATTCCTTGTCTTGTTATTTTTCTATTATTTCTCTGCATTGTTGGGAAGGGCCATATAAGAAAGCATTTTACTGTTAGTCTACACCTGTTGTTTACCAAGCATGTGACAAATACAATATGATTTGACGCAAGCACACGAACACACACAAGATGCGTGTGTGTGCACACGCTTGTGCTTGTGCGAGTGTGTTCGTCTCCTTCAGGCTATTCTGCCTCGCTCATCCATTCACAGATTTATAGACTCATCCTTTGTGACTGTGGAGGAGAATCACCAGTTGAGTGGAAAAATGTTCCCCAAGCGACCCAACCGACCTTAATTAACCAAAACAAGACAGGCCTCACCTTACAACTCACAATATTTTATCAAAATGTTAGAAATGTATGGTCATGTTTTTTATATTTTTCCTTTGTTTTATATTAGTGTGTTTGCCAATATCTATAAGGGGGTGGAAAATGTTTACTGCTGCCTCGGCACACACACACACACACACACACACACACACACACACACACACACACACACACACACACACACACACACACACACACACACACACACACACAGACACAGACACAGACACACACACACAGACACACACACACACACACACACACACACACAGACACACACACACACACACACACACACACACACACACACACACACACACACACACACACACACACACACACACACACACACACACACACACACACACACACACACACACACACACACACACACACACACACACACACACACACACACACACACACACACACAGACACACACACACACACACACACACAATGGCGGACAGTATTTGGCAGCTTACCAGAGTCACTTGGGTTTGTAAGTTTCCCAACTTGGACCAGGTTGTGATTATGTATGGAAAAGAATGGAAAAAGACAATTCTTTTGATATTTTCCATCTTCTTCCCAAAGCCGTTTGAATCTGCTGATACCTGGTATTGAATGGCTTATTGGGTCCCAATTTTCCATTTCAGTTTCACATTTTGTCCTCCACACTTTTCTAGAATTCTCCACCTCCAAATTCCAGAATTCTCCACCTCCAAATTCCAGAATTCTCCACCTCCAAATTCCAGAATTCTCCACCTCCAAATTCCAGAATTCTCCACCTCCAAATTCCAGAATTCTCCACCTCCAAATTCTAGGTTCTCCACCGTCAAATTCCACACAGCAATTTACGCCACTTTGGGAATACATAGTAGCCTACAGTATGATTATCGATGATTCTATAGAAACTATTGATAAATGTGTGCTCTTTCACCACAAATCCTGCATTTTCACATCCACTGTGAAGTCCTTGTTTGAACGCTGAAGTAGCACGGTTCATGCCTTCACTCTAAAGCAGTTTTTTACAGAGTAAAAGTTCAATTATACTGCATATTCATTTTCAGCATCTCTCTCTTGCTTCCTCATTGTACAATGGTTGGGCAAACCATATGACCTCTGAACCTTTAACACTATTCTATTGGTTGAGCTGTATCATGTGACTGGCGGGTAGAATATCATGTAGAATCTCTTGTAAGGCTGGTTTTCCTGCCAGAATGGACATTGTCACGTTCTGACCTTTATTTCATTAGTTGTCCACATATTCTAGGTCAGAACTGTCCAGAGTAGTGATGCTGAACGGGTGGGTAGATGTGGGCAGCGATCTGTTGAAGAGCATGCACTTAGTTTTAAGGAGTGTTGTATGGCTTTGAAGCTCGTTTGGAGGTTTGATAAAACAGTGTCCAAAGAAGAGCCAGAGGTATACAGAATGGTGTCGTCTGCGTAGAGGTGGATCAAAGAATCACCAGCAGCGAGAGCAACATCATTGATGTAGAAGAGAAAAGAGTCGGCCCGAGAATCGAACCCTGGGGCACCCCCATAGAGACTGCCAGAGGTCCGGACAACAGGCCCTACAATTTGACACACTGAACTCTATCTGAGAAGTAGTTAGTGAACCAGGCAAGGCTGTCATCAGAGAAATCAAGGCTGTTGAGTCTTCCGATAAGAATACAGTGATTGAGAGTCGAAAGTCTTGGCCAGGTCGATGAAGACGGCTGCACAGTACTGTTTTTTATTGATGGTGGTTATGATGTCGTTCAGGACCTTGAGCGTGGCTGAGGTGCACCCTTGACCAGCTCGGAAACCAGATTGCATAGCGTTGAAGGTACGGTGGGATTGCAGATGGTCGAGATGGCAGTCCGGACCATGAACAATGGTCATCTTAACAAGGCCATAAACAGTAGTAACCTGTCTCTTTCTCTCTCTGTTGCAGGTAACTGGGTCAGTCATTTCCTGTGTATTATTCTTCAGTCCTAAGCGTCACTAATGCACCTAAAAACCAGAAACACACCTCCTCACTCACAGACACCGGTGATCCACATCTGGTGAGATGTTTGAGTTACATCGCTAAATTTGCATCACTGTGTTACGGTAAAACGTGTGAGTGAAACACTGGGGTCCTTTCACAGAAAAATATGGTTTGTTTAGTGATCTGTTGTGACATTAAGTGGAGGAATGCCGTACCACAACGAGTCCAAATACACTGATGACGTATGATCCTGTATTACAACCGAACTCTGCACAAACATACGTCATTATGAGCATGTCAGCACTCCGAGTGACAAACACCCAAAACAAGTTGGAGGCCAAACATTTCACTCAGGCAATCAGCAGATCTTTTCTGGATGGTTGTGTGCGGAAAACAGTACTATAGTCAGTGCTGCTGGGATTGTGAGGCAGAAGCACTGGATTTGGGAGAGGGAGAGAAGCACAATGTGTTTCTGATTGTGTGAGTGTGTGGGTGGGTGGGTGGGTGGGTGGGTGCGTGCGTGCTCCCCGCTGAAAGCCTCCAGCCTCTCAGTGATATATAACCTCATTACACGTCCACCGTTAACACATGACAGGAGGGAAGATTCAGACAAGTCTAGATCAGGCACACACAAGACATGCTTAAATATACGCACACACACATTCATACCCACAAGACATGCTTAAATATACGCACACACACATTCATACCCACAAGACATGCTTAAATATACGCACACACACATTCATACCCACAAGACATGCTTAAATATACGCACACACACATTCATACACACAAGACATGATTAAGCACACACACACACTATACATGCTAAAGCACATGCAGTTGGACAAGCACATACACATAAACCTGTGTACACAGACATGCACACAATCACACACACACATATGAATAGCAGAGAGTATGGAGAGTCCACACAATCACACACACATATGAATAGCAGAGAGTATGGAGAGTCCACACAATCACACACACATATGAATAGCAGAGAGTATGGAGAGTCCACACAATCACAAACACATATGAATAGCAGAGAGTATGGAGAGTCCACACAATCACAAACACATATGAATAGCAGAGAGTATGGAGAGTCCACACAATCACAAACACATATGAATAGCAGAGAGTATGGAGAGTCCACACAATCACAAACACATATGAATAGCAGAGAGTATGGAGAGTCCACACAATGGCAGAACAGTACAAGCTCATCAAGTAGGAACAGAAATCACACCACCATCACAAATCACAAGAGTACAATATCCTGCACGATTACATCAGAGAAACATATTCATGTCTACTGACAACAAGACACGTTAGTCAATCAGAGGAAGGCCTCGATGATAGCTAAAGCAGCTACAACAATACTTTACGTAACACGTTTATGGGCAAAGCCAAATAAGACACACACCATACTAAAGCCATATGCAGAATCCACAGTATCCGGAGTACGGACAATCACTCACCTCTAGGTATCAAAGCATTGTTTTCGAGGTGAGCTCTCTGAGTTGTCCCATGTTTAAGTGTGGTTGAACACTGATGTTGTTGTTCGTTGTAGCTGGCGGTGATTGGACAGTAGCACAGAACATGACGGTTCACAGAACACAGCACGTCAACATGAAGGGAAACCTCAACAAGCAGGACAACCTGTTCAAAGAGAGAGCAATACCAGCCAATGGTCCTAGTTGATCTGTAGTTTAGACACAAAAGAAGCACATTTGATGTGCCGGACAGAAGTCTATTGATGGCTGTAATTTCGTTGCTGGGCAATCACTGGTCTCTACACATGTTATTTATGTTGTGTCGAAGATCCCAGTTGGTGGTAGGTGTGATAATGACCTCTGATCCTGTATTACAACCTAACCCTGTGAAAACAAAAAGTCATTGTGAGCATGTCAGCACTCCAAGTGACAAACTACCAAAACGAGTTGGTGGCCAAAGATTTCACTCAGGCAACGATGATTTGTTTTTGTTGTTGCCATGCGGTGAGGAATCACACTGTGAATATGAAAAGAAGACAAACATGTTGCGAGGCGTACAGTGAATTGTTAAAAATCACTGGGCTCTGAAACGTTTTTTTATGTTGAGTTGAGGACCGCAGTTGCTGGTGTGTGTTGTGTATTATTTGTATTTTATTAACAAGTGCTGCTCAACAAGTGCTGCTCAACAAGTGCTGCTCAAGGGACTCAGAGGTGTTAAAAACAACACATTTCAAAATCTTACCTGTAAATATGTTAACATTTAAATTAAAATGCTATACGCCTACACACTAACTGACAGGGAGATGAAATAGAGATCTCTGCAAAACATTTAAATATTTTCCCTGATTTTAAGAGGTTCCACGTGTGAAATGATCTGTATTATTTTAGCCGAGGCATGATGACAAAAGGCAGACTCTCTGTGGCATGTTTTTCTCGTCTTTGGTTTGAGAAGCTGCGTGTAAGATGTGGTGGAACAATATACCAACTGAAACAAAGATGTGAAGAATGATGAAGGGTGTCTTGAAATACTCTCAAGGCCATTGCCACACAATGGGAGAAAGAGAGAGGAAAGAGAGAACAGAGAGAGAGAGAGATTATTAACCTTAAGAGAAAACAATTATTGAGAGAGAGAGAGAGAGAGAGAGAGAGAGAGAGAGAGAGAGAGAGAGAGAGAGAGGGAGAGAGAGAGGAGAGAGATTATTGAGAGAGATAAATGGATATATTATTAAATGAGAGCGAGCTAGAGATATTATTGAGAGAGAGAGTTAGAGATATTATTGAGAGAGGGTGATAGAGATATTATTGAGAGAGGGTGATAGAGATATTATTGAAAAAGAGAGAGAGAGATAGAGACATAATTGAAAAAGAGAAGTAGAGATATTATTGAGAGAGATGTGATATTTTTATTTATTTTATTTTACCTTTATTTAACTAGGCAAGTCAGTTAAGAACAAATTCTTATTTTCAATGATGGCCGAGGAACAGTGGGTTAACTGCCTGTTCAGGGGCAGAACGACAGATTTGTACCTTGTCAGCTCGGGGGTTTGAACTTCCAACCTTGCGGTTACTAGTCCAACGCTCTAACCACTAGAATACCCTGCCGCCCCAATAGAGCTGTTATTGAAAGAGAGAGAGGTAGAGATATTACTGAGAGAGGTAGAGATATTATTGAGAGAGAGGGTGATAGAGATATTGTTGAGAGAGAGGGTGTGAGAGATATTGTAAATACAACCCATATTTATGTTTGTACATTACAACACTGTATATATACATAACATGACATTTGTAATGTCTTTATTCTTTTGGAACTTCTGTGAGTGTAATGTTAACTGTTCATTTTTTTTCACTTCTGTATATTATCTACTTCACATGCTTTGGCAATGTTAACATGTGTTTCCCATGACATTAAATCCCTTAGAATTGAATTTATAGAGAGAGGGTGATAGAGATATTGTTGAGAGAGATGGTGATAGAGATATTGTTGAGAGAGATGGTGATAGAGATATTGTTGAGAGAGAGGGTGATAGAGATATTGTTGAGAGAGAGGGCGATAGAGATATTGTTGAGAGAGAGGGTTTCAGAGATATTGAGAGAGAGGGTTTCAGAGATATTGTTGAGAGAGATGGTGATAGAGATATTGTTGAGAGAGAGGGCGATAGAGATATTGTTGAGAGAGAGGGCGATAGAGATATTGTTGAGAGAGAGGGTTTCAGAGATATTGAGAGAGAGGGTTTCAGAGATATTGTTGAGAGAGAGGGTTTTAGAGATATTGTTGAGAGAGAGGGTATTAGAGATATTGTTGAGAGATAGGGTTTTGGAGATATTGTTGAGAGAGAGGGTATTAGAGATATTGTTGAGAAGAGGGGTTTTGGAGATATTGTTAAGGGAGAGGTTCTTATAGAGATAAAAAAAAACAGAGCGAACTAGAATGCTATTTGGCCCAGAATACCTGACCACTGTGACTGACCCAAACTTAAGAAAAGCTTTGATTATGTACAGACTCAGTGAGCATAGCCTTGCTATTGAGAAAGGCCGCCATAGACAGACCTGGCTCTCAAGAGAAGACAGGCTATGTGCTCACTGCCCACAAAATGAGGTAGAAACTGAGCTGCACTTCCTTAACCTCCTGCCCAATGTATGACCATATTAGAGAGACATATTTCCCTCAGATTACACAGATCCATAAAGAATTCGAAAACAAACCCAATTTTGATAAACTCCCATATCTACTTGGTGAAATTTCCACAGTGTACCATCACAGCAGCAAGATTTGTAACCTGTTGCCACAAGAAAAGGCCAACCACTGAAGAACAAACACCATTGTAAATGCAACCAACATTTATGCTTATTTGTTTTCCATTTTGTACTTTAACCATTTGTACATCGTTACAACACTGTAAATATACATAATATGACATTTGTAATGTCTTTATTATTTTGGAAAGTCTGTGAGTGTAATGTTAACTGTTCATTTTTATTGTTTTTTTCACTTTTGTATATTATCTACTTCACTTGCTTTAGCAATGTTAACATATGTTTCCCATGACATTAAAGCCCCTTGAATTGAATTGAATTGATATTATTGAGAAAGAGGGTGATAGTGATATTACTGAGAGAGGTAGAGATATTATTGAGTGAGAGGGTGATAGAGATTCTGTTGAGAGAGAGGGTGATAGAGATATTACTGAGAGAGAGAGATATTATTGAGTGAGAGGGTGATAGAGATTCTGTTGAGAGAGAGGGTGATAGAGATATTATTGAGTGAGAGGGTATTGTTGAGAGAGAGGGTGATAGAGATTCTGTTGAGAGAGAGGGTGATAGAGATATTATTGAGTGAGAGGGTATTGTTGAGAGAGAGGGTGATAGAGATTCTGTTGAGAGAGAGGGTGATAGAGATTCTGTTGAGAGAGAGGGTATTGTTGAGAGAGAGGGTATGAGAGATATCGTAAATACAACCCATATGTATGTTAATTTATTTTCCCTTTTGTACTTCAACCATTTGCACATCGCTACAACACTGTAAATATCCATTTGTAATGTCTTTATTCTTTTGGAATAAAGTGAGTGTAATGTTTACTGTTCATTTTTATTGTTTTTTTCTCACTTCTGTATATTATCTACTTCACATGCTTTGGCAATGTTAACATATGTTTGCCATGACATTAAAGCCCCTTGAATTGAATTCATATTGTTGAGAGAGTGTGATAGGGATATTGTTGAGAGAGGGGGTTTTAGAGACGATGTTAAGAGAGAGAAAGAGAAAGAGAGAGATGGAGCGAGAGAGCGAAAGACAGAGAGATTGTGATTGATGTGTGTTTGATTTGCTAGCTGGCTGATCTGCTATAGTGTTAAACTCTCTGAAGTCGGGGCTCCCTCTGTTCTTCACCAGGTGATTAACACAAGTAAACCAATGGAGAAACTCACTGCAGCTCTGCTCTGGGGAAGCAGTTAGAGGGTCGAGTGGTGCAAAGAGTGCAAGGGGACAGGTCGCAGTTGCAAATGAGAACTAGTTCTCAACTAGCCTACCTGGTTAAATAAAGGTGAAATAAAAAATAAAAAATAAACAGCTGGTCAGGAGGCTCCAGAGGCTACAGTGTGTGTCAGGACAATGTGCTAGCAGGAAGCGATGAAGCTCACGGAGAACACACACACACTGTTGAGTGTTCTCAGATCAACATGTGTGTGTGGACGGAGAAAGAGACAGGGATCTGGATATCATAAACACAACAATGCTGCTGTACGTCTTCTAAAGTAAAGCATCCCAGCCACTCCAGTCCACCACTACAAATGACTCCAAGCAGTCTCTGCAGCATCTGAGGTGAGCATGACAGATGAAGACAAATCATTAACGCAGACCGTTACTCCTAACAGCATTCCAGCTCCATTCTGATCCGCTACACAGAGACAACACTCTTCCTAGAGCTGGCAGCCCGGCCAAACTGAACAATCGGGGGAGAAAGGCCTTGGTCAGGGAGGTGACCAAGAACCTGATGTTCACTCTGACAGAGCTCTAGATTTCCTCTGTGGAGTTGGGAGAACCTTCCAGAAGAACAACCATCTCTGCAGCTTCCACCAATCAGGTATTTGTGGTAGTGTGGCCAGACGGATGCCACTCCTCAGTGAAAGGCATGTCATGGAAATTCTACACATTTAAATGTACTTAAATGACCAATTCTTTATTATCAGCGCTCTGGAGAGTATCCAACCAACTCAATGCACCAAGTACACAACGATTAGGAGCTCTCCCGGGGTAGTCCCGTTAGATAGCTTATATACTGTTTACAGACACGTTACATAGGCATGGTTCATATGGTTGGTTCCTGCATGTGTCTGGCACCGTCTCCTATCTTAACTTATAGAACATATTCAGGGAATTCTGCTAAATGGTCCTAAGGAGGGGGTCCATATCTTTACCAAGCACAGGCAGGAACCAATAATTATTTATGACACTAAAACAAAATAAAACATTTCAAGCTGTCTCTTCACGAGATACAATTTCCATCACATTCCATCCTCTTATCAATTGTGTGATAACCGTTCGCTGCCCGCACCCATCCGCTCGACTAGCATCACTACTCTGGACGGTTCTGACCTAGAATACTTGGACGTCTACAAATACTTAGTTGTCTGGCTAGACTGTAAACTCTCCTTCCACACTCATATCAAACATCTCCAATCCAAAATCAAATCTAGAATCTGCTTCCTATTTCGCAACAAAGCCTCCTTCACTCACGCCACCAAACTTACCCTAGTAACACGGACTATCCTACCGATCCTCAACTTCGGCGATGTCATCTACAAAATAGCTTCCAATGCTCTACTCAGCAAATTGAATGTAGTCTATCACAGTGCCATCCGTTTTGTTACCAAAGTACCTTATACCACCCACCACTGCGACCTGTATGTCCTAGTCGGCTGGCCTCTGCTACATATTTGTCGCCAGAGCCACTGGCTCCAGGTCATCTATAAGTCTATGCTAGGTAAAGCTCCACCTTATCTCAGCTCACTGGTCACAATAACAACACCCACCTGTAGCACGTGCTCCAGCAGTTATATCTCACTGGTCATCCACCAAGCCAATACCTACTTTGGACACCTTTCCTTCCAGTTCTCTGCTGCCAGTGACTAGAACGAATTACAAAAATCGCTGAAGCTGTAGACTTACATTTCCCTCACTAACTTTAGACATCAGTTATCTGAGCAGCTAACCGATCGCTGCAGCTGTACATAGACCATCTGTAAATAGCCCACCCAATCTACCTACCTCATCCCCATATTGTTTTTATTTACATTGCTGCTCTTTTGCACACCAGTATCACCACTTACACACCATCTGCTCATCTATCACTTCAGTGTTAATATGCTAAATTCTAATTACTTTGCTACTATGGCCTATTTATTGCCTTACCTCCTCATGCCATTTGCACACACTGTAGATATACTTTTTTTTTTATTGTGTTATTGACTGTACGCTTGTTTATCCCATGTGTAACTCTGTGTTGTTGTTTCTGTCGCACTGTTTTGCTCTATCTTGGCCAGGTCGCAGTTGTAAATGAGAACTTGTTCTCAACTAGTTTACCTGGTTAAATAATATAGGTGAAATAAAACATTTAAAAATTGTATCCCATAAGGTAATGGTAAAATAGACTAGAGACATGTGTCCCTCATTCAGGGGCAGCTCTCTCTCTCTCTCTCTCTCTCTCTCTCTTCTCTCTCTCTCTCTCTTTCTCTCTCTCTCTCTCCTTCTCTTGTTCGGAATCACACCTAGGACTGACTCCATCCTAATGACTAGTGTTAACATAGCCTAGGGTGATCAGGCCTCACAAGAAAGTCAAAACAGAGGTCAGAGGTCATTTAACCCCATTAAGTGAGTGTTTCTTTCCCTGTACCTCAGATAATATTTTGTGTATCAGGTTTACATTGGGTTTTCTCATCAAGAAAATTGACATGTGTGCAACCAAAACTATAGATCCTTCAGAAAAGTTCATTTGTGTGCCCTTTAAGGTGCATCCTTTCTAAACTCTGAAAATCCACTAAAACAAAAACAAACAAAAAACCCCACAACAAATCAGTATTAACACCACTAACAAACATTCAATAACAGGTAAAAACAAACAACATGGCCAGGCCTTACTTAATTTGGGGCTCCTTTAACAGCCGGATTTGTGTACCTTTATACTAACTGCCAAGGCACCTGCCTCAGAAAGCGTTTCAAAGGAAGAGATACAGAATCATTGATTTTTAAAAACTTGGTAGCGGACATTTCATCAGTCCTGGAAGAAAGAAAATAAACATGTACTTAGTTTTCACTATGCTACATTTTAATCAGTCCTGAAAAGTCTTAATCATGAATTGTGTTTACTGCATCTTGGGCAGGAAGTCCTGATAAAACCATATGTATACAGAATTATACTCCAGACACATCAGATGATACTCTTTCCCGTAAAGCTGAATAGGCACCTACTAAAGTAAACTGACTCGGTGAGTGAATTTATAAGGAAGTTCATTGGAGATCTTGTACCCACTGTGTCTATTAAAACCTACCCTAACCAGAAACCGTGGATGGATGGTGGCATTCGCTGCAAAACTGAAAGTGCTAACCACTGCATTTATCCATGGAGAATGGTCTTGGAATATGGCTGAATATAAACAGTGTAGTTATTCTCTCCGCTAGTTAATCAAACAAGTGAAATTCCAGTACAGGGACAAAGTGGAGTCGCAATTCAACGGCTCAGACACAAGACTTATGTGGCAGGGTCTCCAAGAAATCACGGACTACAAAAAGAAAACCAGCCACGTCATGGACACCGACGTCATGCTTCCAGACAAACTAATCACCTTCTTTGCCCGCTTTGAGGATAATACAGTACTACCGTTGCGGCCCGCTAACAAGAGCTAACACTTCTGTCATCATGAAGTGCTTTGAGAGACTAGTTAAAGATCATATCACCTCCACCTTCCCGGCCACTCTAGACCCACTTCAGTTTGCATATCGCCCTAACAGGTCCACAGATAATGCAGTCACCATCACACCGCACACTGTCCTATCCCATCTGGACAAGAGGAATACCTATGTAAGAATGCTGTTCATTGACTACAGCTCAGCATTCAACACCATAGTACCCTCCATGCTCATCATCAAGCTGGAGGCCCTGGGCCTCAACCACTCCTGCGCAATTGGGTCCTGGACATTCTGATGGGCCACCCCCAGGTGGTGAAGGTAGGAAACAACATCTCCACCTTGCTGACCCTCAACACTGGGGACCCACAAGGGTGCGTGCTCAGCCCCCTCATGTACTCCCTGTTCATCCATGACTGCGTGGCCATGCATGCCTCCAACTCAATCATCAAGTTTGCAGATGACACAACAGTAGTGGGCTTGATCACCAACAACAACGAGACAGTATACAGGGAGGAGATGAGGGCACTCGGAGTGTGGTGTCAGGAAAATAACCTCTCACTCAACGTCAACAAAACAAAGGAGATGATTGTGGACTTCAGGAAACAGCAGAGGGAGCACCCCCCTATCCACATCGAAGAGACAGCAGAGGAGAAAGTGGAAAGTTTTAAGTTCATCTGCGTACCCATCAACGATAAATTAAAATGGTTCACCGACACAGGCAATGTGGTGAAGAAGGTGCTACAGTGCCTCTTCAACCTCAGGAGGCAGAAGAAATTTGACTTGCCACCCAAAACCCGACTAACTTTTACAGATCCACAATCGAGAGCATTCTGTCGGGCCGTATCACAGCCTGGTATGGTAACTGCTCCACCCTCAACCGCAAGGCTCTCCAGAAGGTGGTGCGGTCTGCACAATGCATCACTGGGGGAAAACTACCTGCCCTCCATGATACCTATAGCACCCGATGTCACACGATTTTCAAAGACAACAACCACCCGAGCCACTGCCTGTTCACACCACTACCATACAGAAGGGGAGGTCAGTACAGGTGAATCAAAGCTGGGACAGAGAGACTGAAGAACAGCTTCCAGCTCAAGGCCATCACTAACTCAGAGAGGCTGCTGCCTACATGGAGACCCTGTCACTCTAACAAATGGATCACTAGTCACTTTAAACAATGCCACTTTAAATAATGCCACTTTAATAATGTTTACATATCTTACATTACTCATATCTCATGTATATTATATTGTATTGTATTTAATACCATCTATTGCACCTTGCCTATGACGCTCGGCCATCGCTCATCCATATATTTATATTAACATAGTCTCATTCACCCCTTTTATATTTTTGTGTATTAGGTAGTTGTTGGGGAATTGTTAGATTACCTGTTAGATATTACTGCACTGTCTGAACCAGAACCAGAATCAGAAGCACAAGCATTTCGCTTCACTCGTATTAACATCTGCTAACAATTTGTATGTGACAAATAACATTTTATTTGATTTAAATCCCAGAGCCCCTCTCTTGTAATCTTAATCTTTTTGGCATGTTGCAATGACAAACAGTTCTGTACTAACTGTCCCTAGGACATCAAGTAGTCAAAATGTGAAACCTGTTGTTTAGCAAATCTGCTAGGACCTTCAAAATGTTGGTGCAGACTTATCAGCTCAATATTTGGAACTGAAAACATTTACTTGAATCTACTTCAATTATGGATACAGTCCCACGTAATGGAAACAGATTATTGTTTTAGATGGCTTTACTTACTTAAGAGGGTGTGAACAATGCTGCATGAGTGTAGACAAAGAAGAGCTCTCCAGTAGGTATACCAAAACATTCAAGGGCCATTTTCTCAAAAGTGGGCTTGCAAGTTTATGAACTTTCAATACATAATTACTTCCCCATTGTTCCTCAGATACAGTGCATAATATACCATTTGGTTGCTCTCTGTCTTTGCTTTTATCCAATGTAAAAAAACACCATTGCAAATTTTGCTACATATGACCGAATCAAGGCGGTCGGTCACAATTCAACAACCATGTCTCTGTCACTAACAAATACAGTCATGGTTGGTAACTCTACAATTCACTCAAAAAGGCAAGGCTCAATGTGATATTATATTGGAGGCATGGCTTCATGGGGTTGTTAATCATCATTTTTAAGCTGATACAACTCAAATCTGGACCCACCTATATGTTCACAATTGGTTTGAGCAATGACTTCAAAATCACTTTAAGTAACTGATATATTGAGTGTAACGGGTTTCTTAAAAAGTTTGGAGTAATGACAGAACATTGGGGTTTACACTGTAGAAGCCACAGATTACAGGCAACATCCACACTGAGCTAAAGGCTAGAGCTGCCACTTTCAAGGAGAGGGACACTAATCCAGACATTTATAAGAAAGCCCGCTACGACATCCGATGGGCCATCAAACAGGCAAAGCATCAATACAGGACTAAGATCAAATCCTACTATGCCGGCTCTGATACTCATCAGGTTGTGTAAACTATCACAGATTACAAAGGAAACCAAACTACAAGCCTACCAAATTAGCTAAATGTCTTCTATGCTCACTTCGAGGCAAGTAACACTGAACCATGCATTAGAGCACCAGCTGTTCCGAACGACTGTCTGATCTCACTCTCCGTAGCTGATGAGTAAGACCTTTAAACAGGTGTAAACAACAACCTGACAACACAGCAGTGGTAAGACTGATCACAGACGACGATAAGGCAGCCTATATGGAGGAGGTCAAGGACCTGGCAGTGTGGTGCCATCATAACAACCTCTCCCTCAATGTCAGCAAGAAAGGAGTTGATTGTGGACTTCAATAAATGGAGGGGCGAGCACGCCCCCATCCACATCGATGAGGCTGTAGTGGAGCGGGTCGAGAGCTTCAAGTTCCTCTGTGTCCACATCACTAAGAAATGGACATAATCCACACACACCCAGACAGTTGTGAAGTGGGCACGACAGCGCCACTTCCCCTCAGGATGCTGAAAAGATTTGGCATGGGTCCTCAAATCCTTAAAAGTTCTGCAGCTGCACAATTAAGAGCATATTGACTGACTGCATCACTGCTTGGTAAGGAAACTGCAAGGCACCCGATCCCAAGGTGCTAAAGAGGGTGGTGAGTACAGCCCAGTACATCACTGGGGTCGAGCTCCTTGCTATCCAGGACTTCTATACCAGGTGGTGTCAAAGGAAGGCCCAAAAAATTGACAAAGAGTCCAGACATCCCAGTCATAGACTGTTCTCTCTCTACCACATGGCAAGCGGTACCAGAGCTCCAAGTCTAGGTCCAAGATGCTTCTAAACAGCGTCTACCCCCAAACCATAAGACTCCTGAACATCTAGTCAAATGGCTACCCAGACTATTCACATTGCCCCCCCTCCATTCTCCACACCACTGCCACTCTCTGTTGTCATCTATGCATAGTCACTTCAATTATCTCTACCTACATGTACATACTACCTCAACTAATTGGTGCCCCCGCACATTGACTCTGTACCGGCACCCCCCTGTATATATTGTTATTTTTTTATTGCTGCTCTTTAATTACTTGTTACTTTTACCTCTTATTCTTATCCTTATTTTTTTGAACTGCACTATTGGTTAGGGCTGGTAAGTAAAAGCATTTCACTGTTGTATTCGGCGCATGTGACTAATACAATAGTCTACGCCTATTGTTTACGAAGCACATTACAAATAACATTTGATTTGTAGCCTGGTGACATTGAAACCCAATGGGAACCGAGCCCTCTCATGTTCTGGTGACACTGGTGACAAATTACTCCGGTCATAAGAACAGCTGGAATGAGTTGGAAGTACCACACACGTCAGTTAGTCGTTGTGTATCAAAAGCTATGGGGAACAAGGAGGTTTCACGCATCGAAGCTCCAGCTCTCTGTGAGATCTACGTTTGTGTCTTTAAAGGAACACAGCTGAAATTGGTACCATCTTTCAAATCTGCTCCCTCAATGCTTCAAAGCAAGTCAATATGAGGCCTTTCTCAGCACACAGGGGAATCCCTTTGAGATCATGTTGGAGAAATCTGGATACATCTGAAGGTAGAAAATACAATATTGGTTCTCTGATGTTTACTGTTCCATGTTACATTGTGTTGCATTTGTACAATTCATCGTGTTAGGAAAACAGCAATCCTCTTGAGGACAGGAACATTAATCTATTTTCTCTCTATGACCATCTTTATCTCTGGATACACAAACACAAGTTTGGTTTTGCTCTTGGAAAAGCCCTCACATTCTCTTCCATCTGGCAATGAAGTGAACAAAGAATCATTGAGTGATTCTTTGGCACAACATGTTGGAGATACAGTATCAGTCAGAAGTTTGGACATAGCTACTCATTCAAGGGTTTTTCTTATTTTTACTATTTTCTAAATTGTAGATTTTTTAAAATAAATTCTTATTTCCAATGACAGCCTAGGAACAGTGGGTTAACTGCCTTGATCAGGGGCAGAAGGCCAGATTTGTACCTTGTCAGCTCAGGGGTTTGAACTTGCAACCTTTCAGTTACTAGCCCAACATTCTAACCACTAGTCTACCCTGCCACCCCAGAACAGTGGTGAAGACATCAAAACTAGGAAATAGCACATATGGAATCATGTAGTAACTAACACTTAGATTTTAGATTTTAGATTCTTCAAAGCTGTCTTGATGACAGCTTTGCACACTCTTGGCATTCTTTCAACCAGCTTCACCTGGAATGCTTTTCCAACAGTCTTGAAGGAGTTCCCACATATGCTGAGCCCTTGTTGTCTGCTTTTCCTTCACTCTACGGTCCGACTCATCCCAAACTATCTCATTTGGGTTGAGGTCAGGTGATTGTGGAAGCCAAGTCATCTGATGCAGCACTCCGTCACTCTCCTTCTTGGTCAAATAGCCCTTACGCAGCCTGGAGGTGTGTTGGGTTATTGTCCTGTTGAAAAACAAATGATAGTCCCACTAAGCACAAACCAGATGGGATGCCGTATCGCTGTAGAATACTGTGTTAACCATGCAGGTTAAGTGTGCCTTGAATTCTAAATAAATCACTGACAGTGTCACTTGCAAATCACCCCCACACCATCACACCTCCTCTTTGTAGCAATTTGACCATGAAGGCCTGATTCACGCAGTCTCTTCTGAACAGTTGATGTTGAGATGTGTCTGTTACCTGAAGTTTGTGAAACATTTATTTGGGCTGCAATTTCTGAGGCTGGTAACTCTAATGAAGCAGAGGTAAGTCTGGGTCTTCCCTTCTTGTGGCGGTCCTCATGAGAGCCAGTTTCATCATAGTGCTTGATGGTTTTTGCGACTGCACTTGAAGGAACTTTAAAAGTTTTCCATTTTCCAGATTGACTGACCTTAATGTCTTAGAGTAATGATGTGCTGTCATTTCTCTTTGCTTATTTGAGCTGTTCTTGCCATAATATGGACTTGGTCTTCTTCCAAATAGGGCTCTTCTGTATACCACCACTACCTTGTCACAACACAACTGATTGGCTCAAACGCATTAAGAAGGACAGAAATTCCACAATTGTACTTTTAACAAGGCACACCTGTTATTTGAAATGCATTCAAGGTGACTACCTCATGAAGTTGATTGAGAGAATGTCAAGAATGTGCAAAGCTGTCATCAAGGCAAAGGGTGGCTACTTTGAAAAATCTCAAATATAAAATATGTTTAGCTTTATTACAACCTTTTTTTTGGTTATAACATGATTCCATATGTGTTCTTTCATAGTTTTGATTCACTATTATTCACTATTATTATAAAATGTAGAAAATAGTCAAAATAAAGAAAAACCCTTGAATGAGTAGGTGTGTCCAAATTTTTGACTGGTACTGTACATTTTTGGTAAATTTGTAATGAAACAGTGATCTCTCCTAAGTCCATAGCACGGATCACACCTGAAACACATCCATGATTCCTCAGTCCTGTGTTCTTACAGAGTATATCCATCTGGGATCCCCACTGGGTAAGGACAGAGAGAAAGATGTGGAAACACACACAGAGAGCGATAGAGATAAGAGACACACACGTACTCACACACTGTTGGGTATCCTACTGGGATCACACTGCAGCTGTTGCTTAGACAGCCTGTGGGAAAGCCAACATAAAGTTAGTTGACAGATGATTAAATAAAATGTGTAGACAACAACAACAAGTTGAGGTGCCACAGGGAGAGAAGGTATTTAGGACATAGTCAGTGCCAGCAGTCGTGGCCAGATTTGTGATGAGAGTACGCACATGCCTGATTGCACTTCATTTGTGATATATCCGGTAATGTACCGGGTGCAATTATTATTACCTAACATCTGTTGTTATTACTGAGATGGAGGAGGAAATATAAACCTGGTATTTCATATCACACACAACTGTCAATCTCTCAAAATACGTCATATATTATGAAATAGACCTCTTTCTCCTTTGTTCACTCAGTTTTTTTCTCTCTCTACACTTTCTCACCCAATATATTTTTCTCTTTCTCCCTCTCTCTAACTCTCTCTAACCCAGCCGTCTCTCTCTCTTTCTCATTCTCCCTGTCTTCTCTCTATCCTTCCCTCCCTACAACCCTTCTCTCTCCACCTCCCTAAAGACCTTAGTATCCACAGGCAGGGTGTCAAAGTTTCAAGGGTTAGACAAGGTAGTTGTGTATGGCTCCCTGAACGCCTTCTTGGCAAAGGTTCTTGACAAAAACACCTCACCTGCTAATTTCTCTTTCTCGCTCGCTCGCTCTCCCTCTCTCTCTTTCTGTCTCGCTCGCTCTCCCTCTCTCTCTTCCTTTGTCTCGCTCACTCGTTCTCCCTCTCTCTCTTTCTTTGTCTCGCTCGCTCTCCCTCTCTCTCTTTCTTTGTCTCGCTCGCTCTCCCTCTCTCTCTTCCTTTGTCTCGCTCGCTCGCTCGCTCTCCCTCTCTTTCTTTCTTTGTCTCGCTTGCTCTTTCTCTTTCTCTCTCTCTCTCTTTATTATCCATCTCTGCATTTCTCATTAAAATAGTTTTAAGCCAGTGGAAATAGGGGTTTGAAATAGCCGGCCTTAGGTAGCACCTGCTGCAGCCACTGCCAGACTGCAGTTTGGTTTCACCGCAGTGGCCCCTGACTCCGGAGCTGGCCTCTCACCAAGCAGATTCCTTGAATTCCCCCTTTTCCACTCCACTGCCAAGAGCCGGGCCTGCTATACTGCTGTTTTGTACGTCTTTTTGTTCCAAAACACACAAGAGATGAAATCACTTGGCGTGTAATAGCCGTGCATTTAGGGGAATTGGGGATAATTGTCATCAAAATTATACAAAAAAACCCAGAAGTATATCACGTTATGGCAGGTGTAGGACTTACGCAACACTGGGCAATTTAAGCTATTCTAGTTGGTCAAATTTGCACCCATTGTAAAATGGTTAAAAGCCTGACGGTCAACAGCATCTATGTACTGTGAGGTTTTTAAAAACTAGATAGCACTGAGTAACGTGACTTATTTCTGGTCATTTGATCTGCCTATTTGACACCTCCTCAGAACACACTGTGTCAATGTAACTGTTCCCAGACCAGTGATGAAGAGGCTTGGTCCAGTCCAGGCAGTGATTGCAGGGGCCAGTGAGGGGAGAGCAGGGGAGGAGATATCCAGATCCAGTCTTAATTGTGAACAGGTGACCAGCAGCAGGCACAGTGCTACGGGCAGATCGGAAAAATCCGCTCGCCATTCCAACTGCAGTGGCGGTCCTTACGACTACATTCCCTACGAAGCTAATTTAAGTCCTTAATCCACACACACACATGCATGCACGCAAACACACACACACACACACACACACACACACACACACACACACACACACACACACACACACACACACACACACACACACACACACACACACACACACACACACACACACACACACACACACACACACACACACACACACACACACAGTATCACACACCTCGCATGACCAACAGGAGGGCACTGCCAAAATGCATGATAAACACGTAACCAAAAACAGCACTTCATCCAGGAAATCCATTGACCAGGGGTCATCATTGAGGTGGTTTGGTAAGGGCTGCAATGAGGATGAAAGGTATGCATACACACAGGGCCAGGCATATACACACACATGCAGTACACATATATTCTGGCAGGTATGCACATGAACACACACACACTTAAGAAAGTGTGTGCAGTGAGTTGAAGTGTGTCACATTAATTTTGAGGTCACAGGTTGGTATGTAAGCCTCAAAATGTTTTTTTTACACACATACCGTTTTGGAGCTTAGCGGATTTGTTGGGGCTGAAAACCATCTGGTAACCATATTCCTGTCCAAGACAAGTCATGCGATTGGCTGGACACCAGCCAACACCCCTGATTGGCCAGAGGACTCCCACATGAAAAAGAAAAGAGAAAGTTATGCATCTGTTATATCAGCCCTGACTAAGATGGATGCTTGATGTACAGTACCAGTCAAAAGTTTGGACACACCTACTCATTCAAGGGTTTTTCTTTATTTGTACTATTTTCTACATTGTAGAATAATAGTGAAGACATCAAAACTATGAAATAACACATATGGAATCTTGTAGTAAACAAAAAAGTGTTAAACAAATAAAAATATATTTAATATTTTTGATTCTTCAAAGTAGCCACCCTTTGCCTTGATGACAGATTTGCACACTCTTGGCATTATCTCAACCAGCTTTACCTGGAATGCTTTTCCAACAGTCTTGAGTTCCCAAATATGCTGATCACTTGTTGGCTGTTTTTCCTTCACTCTGCAGTCTAACTCATCCAAAATCATCTTATTGGGTTGAGGTCGGGTGATTGTGGAGGCCAGGTCATCTGATGCAGCATTCCATTACTCTCCTTCTTGGTAAAATAGCCCTTACACAGCCTGGAGGTGTGTTGGGTCATTGTCTTAAAAAACAAATGATGGCCCCACTAAGCGCAAAACCAATGGGATGGAGTATTGCTGCAGAATGCTGTGGTAGCCATGCTGGTTAAGTGTTCTTTGAATTCTAAATAAATCACAGACAGTGTCACCAGTACCCGCACACCATAACACCTCCTCCGTGCTTCACGGTGGGAACCACACATGCAGAGATTGTCCATTCACCTACTCTGTCTCAAAAAGACATGGCGGTTGGAAACAAAAATCTTTAATTTGGACTCATCAGACCAAAGGACAGATTTCCACCGGTCTAATGTCCATCGCTCATGTTTCTTGGCTCAAGCAAGTCTCTTCTTATTATTGGTGTCCTTTAGTAGTGGTTTCTTTGTAGCAATTTGACCACGAAGGCCTGATTCATGCAGTCTCTGAACAGTTGATGTTGAGATCTGTCTGTTACTTGAACTCTGTGAAGCATTTATTTGGGCAGCAATCTGAGGTGCAGTTAAGGACAGAGAAAAAGATGTGGAAACAAACACACAGAGAGCAATAGAGACACAGACACACACACACACTGTTGGGTATCCTACTGGGATCACACTGCAGCTGCACCTCAGCGGCTGTCCTTATGAGAGCCAGTTTCATCAAAGTGCTTGATGGTTTTTGCGACTGCACTTGAAGAAACTTTCTTGAAATTTTCCGCATTGACTGACCTTCATGTCTTAAAGTAATGATGGACTGTCGTTTCTCTTTGCTTAAGTCACACCTGTTAATTTAATTTAATTTATCTTTCATGAAGCTGGTTGAGAGAATGCCAAGAGTGTTTATAGTTGTCATCAAGGAAAAGGGTGACTACTTTGATGAATATGAATTATAAAATATATTTTGATTTGTTTAAAATAAATGGTTACTCTACAATATTCTACAATGTAGAAAATAGTAAAAATGTAGAAAAACCCTTGAAAGAGTAGATCACTGCGTACAGTGCCTTCGGAATGTTTTCAGACCCCTTGACATTTTCCACATTTTGTTCCGTTGCAGCCTTATTCTAAAATGTATTAAATTGTATTTTCCCCTCATCATTCTAAAACAATATCCTATAATGACAAAACAAAACAGGTTTTCAGAAATGTTTTCAAATTTATTAAAGAATAAAAAATAAAATAATACATTTACATAAGTATTCAGACCCTTTACTCAGTACTTTGTTGAAGCACCTTTGGCAGTGACTACAGCATTGAGTCTTCTTGGGTATGACGCTACAAGTTTGGCACACCTGTATTTGGGGAGTTTCCCCCATTCTTCTCTGCAGATCCTCTCAAGCTTTGTCAGGTTGGATGGGAACTAAGCTGCACAGCTATTTCAAATCAATTCAAATTGTATTAGTCACATGTGCTCAATACAACAGGTGTAGTAGACCTTACAGTGAAATGCTTACTTACGAGCCCCTAACCAACTGTCATGATGTGCCCTGGGTGGAGGATCATAGCCCCCCTCCCTCTCTCTCTCTCTTTCCACAGTTTATTTTCTTGAAGACAGGTCATAAATACCTGGTAGAAACTGCCATGCAGCATTGTGGGAGAGAGAACAAAGAACTTATTTTGTTCAAAACTCCTAATGCCCAAAATGTGAGAACTAAACAATATTGACATTTGAGAATGTGTGAATGGTCCGTGGACGCTTAAGGGACAGTTATGATGAGTGTGTTTCATTTGGTGATCTCATGAAGGACAGGAAACACACATAACTGTATCTCTTAAAGTGTACATTTCCCAGCTGTCAGGTTTACATCTAAATATTGGGAAACGTATGTGATTAAACATGAAACTATTTGTGAAAATATATAATGTGATGTTAACCTTCTAAATGAGAGTATGGGTTTTCATATAAAGTTAACCAAATCAATGGCCACACCCACATGAGCATAGATATTAGGTCATTAGGCGTCATGGAACCGCCTACGCTCAAGGTCCTAAACAACATAATAACCACCACCGATAAAAGACAATACTGTGCAGCCATCTTCATCAAACTGGCCAAGGCATTTGACTATGTCAATCATCGCATTCTTATTGGCAGACTCAATAGCCTTGGTTTCTCAAATGACTGCCTCGCCTGGTACAGCAACTACTTCTCAGATATAATTCAGTGTGTCAAATCGGAGGGCCTGTTGTCCAGACCTCTGGCAGTCTCTATGGGCGTGCCACAGGGTTCAATTCTCGGGCCGACTCTTTTCTCTGTATGTATGTCGCTCTTGCTGCTGGTGTTTCTCTGATCCAGACAACACCATTCTGTTTACATCTGGCCTGTCTTTGGACACTGTGTTAACAAACCTCCAAAAGAGCTTCAATGCCATACAACACTCCTTCTGTGGCCTCCAACTGCTTTTAAATGCTAGTAAAATAAATGCATGCTCTTCAACCCGCTCTCTCCCGCCCGACTAGCATCACTACTCTGGACAGTTCTGACTGAGAATATGTGGACAACTACAAATATCTAGGTGTCTGGTTAGACTGTAAACTCTCCTTCCACACTCACATTAAGCATCTCCAATCCAAAATTAAATCTAGAATCAACTTCCTATTTCGCAACAAAGCCTCCTACTTCACTCATGCTGCCAAACACAACCTCGACTTTGGCGATGTCATTTACAAAATAGCATTCAACACTCTACTCAACAAATTGGATGCAGTCTATCACAGTGCCATCCGTTTTGTCACCAAAGCTGGTGTGGTATGGTATGAACTTTGAACTCTTATTCACTACAGAAGCAATACCTCCTAGCCGTTGAGTTAGCAACAGCAGATGCAACGAGGGTTAGGAAGGAACAGAAAGAGTATCACCCAACGACGTTACTACAACATATCCAATTGACAACCAGAGACATTCTTCAAAGGACTCGGTTGGGCAACACAGCCTTCCATCTACCACCAACCTACCGAAGCGCAGCTCAGAGTAAATATTTATTGCATTTTCCTTTTCCAAATGGGCGGTAATTTAGAATGCATAAGATACTGTATTTACGATAGCACAGCTTCTTCCCTTTGTTCCGCAGTCTTCCCGCTCTTTCACTCAAACCCAACCCCCTTTCTTTTGTGTAACAAGCTGTCATATCTGTTCCGCCCGCTAGGGATGTTTTCCTTTATGACATAATTTGTAATCAAGTTATGATTAATTATGTGTATGTGTCATTCTGTGTGATTAGTTAGGTATTTAGCAAATAAATAATTAAACCCAATTTTGTATTGTTGATTCAACTTGTGAGTCAGGGTTCGTGCAGATAACCAAGAATTTACAACTTTCAGATGAGACTGAATTAAGATGACGATTAATATTGACTGCTATTGATTTAAAATATTACTAGGTCTTTAAGAGTTCATTCGGAAGATAATAGCTCTATAAATATTATTTTGTGGTGCCCGACTCTCTAGTTAATTACATTTACATGATTAGCTCAATCAGGTAATATTAATTACGGATAAATTATTTTATAGAATAGCATGTCATATCACTTAATCCAGCATAGCCAAAGACACGACACTGTGCTTGGCCCTCCTATGTTGAACATAATAAACGGCTCTCTATCCACCAGATGTGTACCAAACTCACTAAAAGTGCCAGTAATAAAGCCTCTCTTGAAAAAGCCAAACCTTGACCCAGAAAATATAAAGAACTACCGGCCTATATCGAATCTTCCATTCCTCTCAAACATTTAAAAAAAGGTTGTTGCGCAGCAACTCACTGCCTTCCTGAAGACAAACAATGCATACGAAATGCTTCAGTCTGGTTTTAGACCGCATCATAGCACTGAGACTGCACTTGTGAAGGTGGTAAATGACCTTTTAATGGCATCAGACCGAGGCTCTGCATCTGTCCTTGTGCTCCTAGACCTTAGTGCTGCTTTTGATACCATCGATCACCACATACTTTTGGAGAGATTGGAAACCATTTGAGAGACGCAAACTCGGTCTCAACCTTTAAGTCTTTACTGAAGACTCATCTCTTCAGTGGGTCATATGATTGAGTGTAGTCTGGCCCAGGAGTGTGAAGGTGAACGGAAAGGCTCTGGAGCAACGAACCGCCCTTGCTGTCTCTGCTTGGCCGGTTTCCCTCTTTCCACTGGGATTCTCTGCCTCTGACCCTATTACAGGGGCTGAGTCACTGGCTTACTGGTCCTCTTTCATGCAGTCCCTAGGAGGGGTGCTTCACTTGAGTGGGTTGAGTCACTGATGTGATCTTCCTGTCTTGGTTGGCGCCCCCCCCTCCCCCCCCACTGGTTGTGCTGTGGCGGAGATCTTTGTGGGCTATACTCGGCCTTGTCTCAGGATGGTAAGTTGGTGGTTGATGATATCCCTCTAGTGGTGTGGGGGCTGTGCTTTGGCAAAGTGGGTGGGGTTATATCCTTCCTGTTTGGCCCTGTCCGGGGGTATCATTGGATGGGGCCACAGTGTCTCCTGACCACTCCTGTCTCAGCCTCTAGTATTTACGCTGCAGTAGTTTATGTGTCGGGGGGCTAGGGTCAGTTTCTTATGTCTGGAGTACTTGTCCCGTCTTATCCGGTGTCCTGTGTGAATTTAAGTATGCTCTCTCTAATTTTCTCTTTCTCTATTTCTTTCTCTCTCTCGGAGGACATGAACCCTAGGACCATGCCTCAGGACTACCTGGCATTATGACTCCTTGCTGTCCCCAGTCCACCTGGCCGTGCTGCTGCTCCAGTTTCAACTGTTCTGCCTGCGGCTATGGACTCCTGACCTGTTCACCGGACGTGCTACCTGTCCCAGACCTATTATTTGACCATGCTTGTCATGTATGAACATTTAAATATCTTGGCCAAGTTCTGTTATAATCTAAGAGGACTGGCCACCCCTCATAGCCTGGTTCCTCTCTAGGTTTCTTCCTAGGTTTTGGCCTTTCTAGGGAGTTTTTCCTAACCAACGTGCTTCAACACCTGCATTGCTTGCTGTTTGGGGTTTTAGGCTCGGTTTCTGTACAGTACTTTGAGATATCAGCTGCTGTACTGTACGAAGGGCTATGTAAATAAATTAAATTTGTTGGCAGAGAGAAAAAAAAATGTGTTTTTAAAGCTAATTTCCTGCAATTGTACATATTACGCCATGGAGCGAAGATAACGTTTTGCAGTTTTAAAGCTAATGTCCTGCAATTCTACACATTATCCATGTCTTTTGTGTGTTCAGTGGGCATTGGAGCCCCAAAGGACTGCTCCTTTGCACCCCAGTATGTACTTGCACATTCATCTTCGGCACGTCTATCACTCCAGTGTTTAATTGCTAGACTGTGATTATTTTGCCAGTACGGCCTATTTATTGCCTTACCTCCCTTATCTTACTTTATTTGCACACACTGCATATAGACTTTTCTATTGTGTTATTGACTGTATGTTTGTTTATTCCATGTGTAACTCTGTTGTTTGTTTTTGTCGCACTGCTTTGCTTTATCTTGGCCAGGTCGCAGTTGTAAATGAGAACTTGTTCTCAACTGGCCTACCTGGTTAAATAAAGGTGTTCTCAACTGGCCTACCTGGTTAAATAAAGGTGTTCTCAACTGGCCTACCTGGTTAAATAAAGGTGTTCTCAACTGGCCTACCTGGTTAAATAAAGGTGTTCTCAACTGGCCTATCTGGTTAAATAAAGGTGTTCTCAACTGGTGTTCCCTAAAATAAAGGTGTTCTCAACTGGCCTACCTGGTTAAATAAAGGTGTTCTCAACCTGGTTAAATGTTCTCAAATAAAGGTGTTCTCAACTGTACCTGGTTAAATAAAGGTGTTCTCAACTGGCCTACCTGGTTAAATAAAGGTGTTCTCAACTGGCCTACCTGGTTAAATAAAGGTGTTCTCAACTGGCCTACCTGGTTAAATAAAGGTGTTCTCAACTGGCCTATCTGGTTAAATAAAGGTGAAATTAAAATGTATTTAAAAAATCACCAGAAAAAGAGACGGGAACAGGCTGAGACTGACAGGTCCAAACCTTCTGTTCTTCCACAGTTACACAATAATCTGTTTCAATATGCAACATAGCAGGGAGTCTCTGTTTTTATCACCATAAATAAAATGCTATTTTATATCAGCAACGTCTACAATAGCATTCCCGTTCTGGGACAGCCACCCGGACAGCCATAAAATCTGCTTTTGATTGTCACTCATTTGTGTCTTCCATTCCCAAGCCAGAAGAGAGTTGGCAAACCAACCTATCAAGGGGAGATCTGTTATACCATCCAACCAATCAGACATGAGGGATGGCCTGGTGCTGCACTCCTAAATGATGAGGTAATGTGTGAAGTATTGAAGGGGGTATGAGGAGGAGGAGGAGGATGTATGGTAAAAGTAAGAAATATAAAACATGTTTTATCCCCCTCCCTCCTTTCCCTACAGGGGTAGAATAACCAAGCCCCAGCGCAGCCTCCACATACAGTTCATATAAGTAAAGTACAGTGGCTTGCGAAAGTATTCACCCCCTTGGCATTATTTCCTATTTTGTTGCATTACAACCTAGAATTAAAATATATTTTTTTTGGGGGGGGTTGTATCATTTGATTTACACAACATGCCAATCACTTTGAAGATGCTACATCTTTTTTATTGTGAAACAAACAATAAATAACACAAAAAAACAGAACTTGAGCGTGCATAACTATTCACCCCCCAAAGTCAATACTTTGTAGAGCCACCTTTTGCAGCAATTACAGCTGCAAGTCTCTTGGGGTATGTCTCTATAAGCTTGGCACATCTAGCCACTGGGATTTTTGCCCATTCTTCAAGGTAAAACTGCTCCAGCTCCTCCAAGTTGGATGGGTTCTGCTGGTGTACAGCAATCTTTAAGTCATTCCACAGATTTTCAATTGGATTGTGGTCTGTGCTTTGACTAGGCCATTCCAAGACATTTAAATGTTCCCCATAAACCACTTGAGTGTTGCTTTAGCAGTATACTTAGGGTCCTTGTCCTGCTGGAAGGTGACCCTCCGTCCCAGTCTCAAATCTCTGGGAGACTGAAACAGGGTTCCTCAAGAATTTCCCTGTATTTAGCGCTATCCATAATTTCTTCAATTCTGACCAGTTTCCCAGTCCCTGCCAAGGAAAAACATCCCCACAGCATGATTCTGCCACCAACATGTTTCACTATGGGGATGGTCTCCTTGGGGTGATGCGAGGTGTTGGGTTTGCGCCAGACATAGAGTTTTCCTTGATGGCGAAAAAGCTGAATATTAGTGTGCATCTGACCAGAGTACCTTCTTCCATATGTTTGGGGACCAAACGTGTTTGCTTATTTTTTTCTTCATGCAATTACTTTTTTTCTGGACACTCTTCTGTAAAGCCCAGCTCTGTGGAGTGTACGGCTTAATGTGGTCCTATGGACAGATACTCCCTCTTCTGTAAAGCCCAGCTCTGTGGAGTGTACGGCTTAAGGTGGTCCTATGGACAGATACTCCAATTTCCGCTATGGAGCTTTGTAGCTCCTTCAGGGTTATCTTTGTTCTCTTTGTTGCCTCTCTGATTAATGCCCTCCTTGCCTGGTCTGTGAGTTTTGGTGGGTGGCCCTCTGACAGGTTGGCTGGTTTGTTATGGTGCCGGATTTAGTGGTGCTCTGTGGGATGTTCAAAGTTTCAGATTTTTTTTATAACCCAACCCTGATCTGTACTTCATCAAAACTTTGACCCTGACCTGTTTGGAGAGCTCATTGGTCTTCATAGTTCCACTTGCTTGCTGGTGCCCCTTGCTTAGTGGTGTTGCAGACTCTGGGGCCTTTCATAATAGGTGTATATATACTGAGATCATGTGACAGATTATGTGACAATTAGATTGCACACAGGTGGACTTTATTTAACTAATTATGTGACTTCTGAAGGTAATTGGTTGCACCAGATCTTATTTAGGGTCTTCATAGCAAAGGGGGTGAATACATATGCATGCACCACTTTTCAGTTTGTTTGTTTTTTTAATTTTTTGAAACAAGTTATTTTTTTAATTTCACTTCACCAATTTGGACCTTTTTGTGTATGTCCATTACATGAAATCCAAATAAAAAGGATTTAAATTAAAGGTTGTAACACAACAAAATAGGAAAACACCAAGGGGTGTGAATACTTTTGCAAGGCCCTGTACATCAGCAGCCACTCTTACATGCCCATTCAAAGGGAATAGATGATCCAATGAAAAGGGCTATCACTATTTTGTGCATTATGTGGAAACCATGGATTGTAATCAGAAGATGGGCATATGGTTGGCATGGTTCACGATGACGGTAGTGATGATAGTGATGATGGTAATGGTGATGATGATGGTAATAGTGATGATGGTAATGGTAATGGTGATGATGATGATAGTGATTATGTTAATGGTGGGATGATGGTAAAAATTATGATGGTGATGATGATGATGATTGTGAAGGTGAGGCACCTTCACTAGACATTGGACTGTTTTAAATGTGTATGCAAGTATTTATTCAAGAGCAAGGTATGTTTGTTGTGTTTTATTCATTCATTTACACTAGCGGTGCATGTGTTAAAATCACTGTGGAGGCCAGAAACAAAAGCCATATTACAACCTGTGTGTGAAATTTAAAGGCAAGGTTCCTGCTTTAGCGGAGACTGCATTTGTGATAAGAACTGTACATGTTGGTGCAATCGGAAATTACCTTTACATTCCTATCACAGAATCTGTAACGCTTCAGCATTTAGATTGAATTGCCCTAAATGTCTTAATTGTCTTTGTCAAATCAAATCAAAGTGTATTTGTCACGTGCACCGAATACAACATGTGTAGACCTCACAGTATAATGCTTATAATGCTTGTAGTGCCTTGCGGTCGGAGGCCGAGCAATTGCTGTACCTGGCAGTGATACAACCGGTCAGGATGCTCTCAATGTTGCAGCTGTAGAACCTTTTGAGGATCTCAGGACCCATGCCAAATCTTTTTAGTTTCCTGAGAGGGAATAGGCTTTGTCGTGCCCTCTTCATGATAGGCTTCGTCGTGCCCTCTTTACTGTGTTTGGTTCAATTTTGCATGGCCACACTTCAGGTGTACCTAATTAGTTGTTGGTCAAACCTGAGTATAAAACAGGTGTGTTCAGTATGTTCTAGAGCCATGTCTGAAAGGTCAAAGGTTAGTTTTAGCATCTTTGAACAGCCAATCTGTTTTGTTGTTTTATCTTACTGCATTGGACAATAAATAAAGTATTTTTTATGCAGTTTTATTCTCAGTCTACTTTTTAATCTTTTAAGTGAACAACGCGACAGCCGTC